>NW_021152961.1:0-2366 GCF_002837175.3 Physeter macrocephalus | reverse complement strand
CTCCATAAATCAAGTTACTGGAACGACGTATAATGCCCCTGCCTGTGGCAACGGAAGTGAGGATCTGTTCCCCTGGTTAGCTTTACAACATCGTAGAAACTTTGTCGTGCAAGCGCCGGCGGGACTGCTGGATGAACTCATACATGTGAAAGAACGGCAGGTGGGACTTTCTGCCTTGCATGACTTGTGCGAAAGCGTACACGTTAATTGTGACCAATTGTTGCAAGTTGCTCTGTTGGTCTCGACGTCGTACCGACATTACCATTGCGGCGGCGTCTCTGTTTTGTTAGCAGTGAGGAGACCTGAATTTTTATACGTATGCTGTGAGTGCGTTGTCTGTACGTGTCGCTGTTGCGCAGTCGACTCGTCGAGTCGGCTTGCTGTCTCATGATTTTTTGTTGTGACCATGCAACAAAGCTTTTTTTGCTACGGTGGAACCTAACGGCGTGTAACTCATCAGCAAGAGCATGCAGTTCGTCTAACCCCTGTAGTGGACCATTAGCTTCACTCCATAAACGCTTTGTTTGTCATACCGCTTCGCCTCATGCGTTTGAGGCGCTCTGGCCATTTCAACGGAGTGCGGCTGTTGACTCATTATGTAAAGAGCTCGACGGTGGAAACATGCGGAACGCCTGTGTACGCCGCATGTTGTGTGGGGGCGATGTAATCCTGCTTAACAGGGTCGTCAACAGCGTGACAGATACTCGTAAAAGGCTGCGTGATGTCGACCGGGGTGTCATAAATTACGTGCTGTGGTTCTCTGAAGGAGACTATTCATGTTGCAGGAAGAGCTTTATAACGCAGGCTCCTGCTCTTTTCCGCTTCCACGCGACACGCTACGGATACTTAGCCTCGCAGCTTTGCAAGTACGAGTGTGCTCTATGCAGAATTATGCCATGACCTACGTATACCTCTATAGGAGCAACGGCGAACAAGGAACTGTGCACGCTTGCGGACCAAGCGTTCACGTGTGGACACCAGTCCCTGCACAGGTGTGTACACACCGTCGGAAACATATGCTAGAGTGGCGGTGCGCAGCTTCAACAAGGACACAGACGACTAAACGACGAACTACGTTGTTTCAAAGAGACGATCTTGGGAAGCCGCTCACCATTAAAAATATGCTCCACCGTTCGTCACGGAAGAGGGGAGGTGTAATGAACGAAGAAATCAGCTGCACTAGTCACTACGTGATGTCCGTCGTTGATCCTCCGGGAGTACATACGCGTACGCATGCTTGTATTGAACAACCTGCTGTCAACTAGATGGCGGTAAACTTGAAATGACAAGCTTCACAGGCACATAACCGGCATGTGCAAGCAGCCCAGCTTCCGACAAAGCACCACACTCTGGGGATACACGAACGGGTTTCAGGGGACAGAACAAATAATACGTGCTACAACGGGGAAGGACGACGTCTTGCCCGACGGGGAGGCCGTGTGGGAGGCTGTGCCGTGAATTTGTGCTTCCAAGCACTTCTGTGCAAACCCAAGCACATCTCTCAAGTATGTATACAACGTAAAAATACATTCACACACGTATCTGTGGAACACGCACATGTATGCATGAGTATGTAAGGTGCCCCACGCCACTTTCGAACAAACGGCTCTGAACTGCAAATGGCGGGATCTGGAGGTGCACATCAAACGTGCACTGAGCATCGCTTCGGACAAAGCCACTCTTGCGAAAGCCATAGCATGCGCTCTAGCACACAAAATAAACAATACATGGGACAAGTAAAACCATGAAAGCCTTGTTGTCCCTTACCCTTAAGCGCCCTTCATCTGTTTCACGGAAAATCCTCTCCTCAGACGCCAGTTCACACATGTGTGAACAGATACACACACAGGTATGTCAGATGCATCGTATATGGATATGTACGATATATATATATGTATATATATACGCAGGCTCCTGCTCGAAGACACCCCTGTGTAGGTGTATATATATAGGTAAACACGCGCAAAAGACATACCTACATATACACACACACGCTGACAAGAATGCCCACGAACGCCTCAATCAACATTTTGAGGGAATAGGGAATACGTACACCAGGAAATTGCAGTGTTTCACGGGAGTAAGTCTATCTGAAAATGCGTCCACTCCTTCTTAAGCGGAAGTATATTTTGCAGCCATGCGGATGCGTACGTGTGCTGACGCAGGCCCATATGCACAAAGCAGTTTTACAGGAAACCTTATGAAGCAAAGCGTACGAGACAGCCCGCTGCAGTAAGATTAGCTCTACAGAACAACTGTGGGGTGGCCACCAAGCTTGCAGGGAACGCTACACCTGCCAACACTACTGCTCAGCAAATGCTGCCAACTAAGGGCGCACATCGAACAAAACAAAAACTGTGCGAAGG
>NW_021152960.1:0-2366 GCF_002837175.3 Physeter macrocephalus | reverse complement strand
GAGAGGCCACAACAATGAGAGGTCCGCGTACCGCAAAAAAAAAAAAAAATCATGGAGAGGAGGTGGGAAAACACCATATTTGTCACCTTAACAGAATTTCCATTCTCTTTCTATGTCTTGAGCAGCAAGAATGATTGGAAGCAACACAATAGTAACTAAAAATAAATAAATAAATAACAAAGGCCCAACAAATTTAATAAAGCAGGTACACACTTTTGGCTTCCCAGAGGTCGAGGAAATTAGAAGTCATGTTTGAGTTGTGTACAGGATATGATGGCAGTCTCCAGTCTCCAGGGCTTTGTTTACCAGCTTGCTTTTGGCAGAAAGTTGTCTTGATCTTTGTGAGAAGTAATGTAAGCAAACCGTCAAACATGTCAAGAGAAAACCAGCAACTTACCAACCATGATTACAATTGCCTTAGTTTGTTTGTAAGTTTGAGGATATTAAACACATTATTAGCAACATGAGCAAGAATTCCATATCAGTAAGGGTACAGGGCAAGTTGGGAACCTGCTTAGTACCTAGCCATTTACTCTACTGATTGTCAGAGCTGTAAGGGAGCTTGGGGTCCCTCTGCAATGCCAGTCCCAACACTCCCCACTATTGGTTCTGGACCAGTTGAGTCAAAGAGAAGACAATGAAAATATCAGATCTGGCCTGGAGAGAGTAGCCTCAACCTGAAGCCAGACTAGATTCCTCTTTACTTATCAACCCAATCACAGGCAAGATCAGCAAGGCAAGTAGCCCTCACCACCAAGGAACAGCCACTCACCTCACAGAGGAGAAGGAGGAGAATGCTCACAGGTCACACACAAAAAGAAGGAAACAAGGGCAGGCCATGTGTGAACAGCAACCTTGAATACCTTAACCTTGGCCAGTACAGGATTGTAGACTGATTAATGGAGCTTAAACTATTGGCAAACCACCAATCACTAAAAAGTTAGTAAGGGGCAGAAAGACCGGAAATCTTACTCTAGCAGAATGTTCTGGCTATCTATTTCTGCTTAACAAATTGCCCTGAAATGTAGTGGCTAAAACAACAATATAGTATTTTCTCTTAGAATTCTGCTGTTGACAGGCTTAGCTGGCTGGCTTTTGCTCAGGGTCTTTCACGTGGTTATCATTAGAGATGGTGGCTGGCATGGGGGTCATCTGAAGACTTCTTCACTTACGCCTGGCACCTGGGATGGGATGACTGGTCAAGTGGGGGACTGGTGGGGCATCTCTCCTCCACTGCCTTCTCTACTCTTCTGGTGTGGGCTTCCTCACAGCATGGAGGACATAGAGTAATCAGTACATGGCAGATGACACTGAAAATTTTCTAACAGGCCTGGGTGAAAACTGCAAGATTTCTTATGACCTAGTTTTATGAGTCCAACAACATGACTTCTGCTGCATTCTATGGTCAAGTAAGAGATTGAGCCCAGCTCAGCTTGAGGGGATCCAAATTCAACTCCACCTCTCATTAAGAGGAATAGTACAAAATTTGTGGCCATTTTTAGTTTACTTCACAGAAGTTCCTTCATGGAAAAATGAGGGAAGGGAGATAGAAGCTAACAATTATTGAAATATTATATGTCAGGAGCACACTGCAAATATCACTGCTGATTCTCACAAAGACCCTGCCAAGTAAATGTTATTATCGCCATTTTACTAGTGAGGCAGCTGAGGCCCAGAGATTAGATGACTTGCTGAACACTAGGTGGCAGAGTTAAAATTCAAACCCAGTTATGCCTGATTCCAAAATGTTTTTCTTTCTGCTACACTGCACTATCATTCATCTATTATGAATCTCTCATCATATGGAGAACATCGAAGGTAACTTAAGTGACTGTGAACTGGTGGATTTCAAGAGAATCACTTTAGTGATGGTTTCACTGGCCCAAAATTTGCTCTTGTTCAATATTAAATGAATTGATATTAAGCAAAACTCTACCTTATGGAATGCACCATAGGTGGGAAAGACTGCTGTCAACCAAGAGCTCATCAAGAGAGATTTTCCAATGGCACAACCATGGAGGAGAGCCTACCATGGAGAATGGGATTTCACAGAAGCCCCTCTCTCACCATACTCCCAGGATTCTCACTTAGAACGCTAACTCTCTCTCATGCTATCCTAGAATCAAAACCAAAATCCTTATGTTTAATAAGTTCTATAATCAGTGGTTCTTAAGTCTACAACACCCACTTTTAATAATAAACATTTAAAATACCTCTTTAAAAATCCTGAAATGGAATTCATACTCCCGACCCATAAAGCTCAAAAACAACCACAAAGAAAAAATAAAAGGATGCTATTTATAATAAAATGATATGTATTTTATTTTATTTTATTTATTTATTTTTTTTGGTTTTGTTTTTTGTTT
>NW_021152959.1:2094-2366 GCF_002837175.3 Physeter macrocephalus | reverse complement strand
TGTCTGCTACATGTCCCTGCTACATGGAAAACGGGCGCTTCCACAATGTTATGCAAGCTTCTCTTTTGAAAGGCTGCTCCGAAAGGAAAAGTCTAATAAAATATTCGCGCTCTGTTCTAGATTTGGTGCAGCTCGCCTCCACAGGCTTCCCTCCGCTGAATAGCGTTCTCTCTTTAGCCATCCACACGGTTGTTTCGGTAGGTTGGAATTGATTTCGGCGGAGGACATTGTTTGCGCTGCTAATACCATGGGCGTAACGCAGTTGCAGCGGT
>NW_021152959.1:0-561 GCF_002837175.3 Physeter macrocephalus | reverse complement strand
GAACACGCTACTGTGCACCGCGTCCGCTCAGGCACAGGAAGCTGACAGTTCTGCAATACACAAAAACGCGCTCGCTATCTGGAGATGCATTCTTGCTGTGTGGAATTGTGCTGCTGCAGCTGTAGTTCTTCTCCATACAGTCGTTGCTTCCACGCAGCATCGGCATAGCTACCTTAAGTTCCTGTAACATATTCTCCTTCTCTCGTATGCGATTTTGAAGCTCGATAAGCTGCATTGTAGATCAGACACACACAAAACCTCATAGTAGAGAAAGCAAATGTCTTCCTTTCTGATTTCGTCCTGTTGCCACAAATTTCAGAGACCCAACATAATTAGATATGCGTGTACTTACGGATATCGGCAGGAGTGTACGCGCCTATGGGTCAAGCGTAACACGCACGTATGTGTGGATGTGTGTGCTTATGTGTGCGCGTGTGCGTCTTAATGTCCGCTGACATCCCTATCTTTTTTCATCTGCGTCCCTCCAATGAGCGAATTCGTTACAAAGTGCCTTTGCATGTCTCTGCATTGAAAAGGAGAAGCTTTCAGCTGACGCCGCTC
>NW_021152958.1:1435-2366 GCF_002837175.3 Physeter macrocephalus | reverse complement strand
AGCACAAATCTTCATCGTACGTGGACTGAATCTTTTATATACATGCACAAATGTATATGGAATTGGGTCATGACGTACACCTCTACCGTCGTCGACATTCTCAATTTCCCGGACCCTTCCATGCATACGTGAAAAACATGTTGCAACCAGCTTACTGATGATTCTACACATACACGTACACATACCTCAATGTTGATATTTATATGAGTGTTCGTGTCTAAGGTAGTATTCGCACAGACGCATGCACAATTCTGCACAATAACAAATGCTCCGTTACAAGTGTACAAACAGCCACAGCTTTGCGGGAATGAGTTCCGAAGATCACAGTAATTGACGTTACGGAGTGATAGGCTTAAATTCATACGTAGCTAGCCAGCTTTGCAGTAACACATCTGTAATGAGTAAAGGTCTACGCGCGGCGGCTTCACGTGACTCGGGCGCCTGTTACATATGCTACATTTATGCACCAGCAAAAACAAGGACCACTGGCGCTTCACATGCCTGGCAAACACCCACAAGCACCCAGGACGAAGGCGGCAGTGCCAGCCCCGGCAAACGCGGAAGCGGTCACAAGTGCCAGTAGAGACGCCAGTGGTAGCAACGCGCAGACGAAGAGAAGCGGCTGCAACGCCGCCACCAATCTGGATAGCAGCCGCGGCACGACGCAGAGTGTTGTCGGCGGGGGTTGAAGCGCACCAAACAATTCCTCAACTAAACGCGGTAAGAGTCGGGTCGGCCGCGGAGGAAACACACCAGCACAACATAGATCGAGGCATCAGAGCTGGCAACGGCAGTAACCCTTACAAAACGCGCCGGCGGTGCAGCAGCCAAAGAAGTAGCAGCCCGCTGGCAGCAACAGGAGACACTTTTAGGAGCTCACGCTGCCAGGGAGCTGCTGTTGGCGGCAGCAGCGGCAGCCAAGACCGCATCG
>NW_021152958.1:215-1237 GCF_002837175.3 Physeter macrocephalus | reverse complement strand
CTGCAGCAGAAGGTTCAGCATGAGCTACCAAATGTCTGTCATTGCAGGACACCACCAGTTTGCCTTCCTAAAGCAGACGTACAAGGGCGGCAAGAGCAAGGTAAGCGCCTTGCCACGAAGTAAGTAGGCGCGACAACAGAGCCAGCTGGGGCAGTGAAGGGTCGCACGTTCGCGGCTCACCCGCAGGAAAGTCAGCCGCACCCACAATAGGTAATCTTTCGGCGCCGAAGTCACACGTACGCAGCACGGAGGAGACGCGGTTCGCACCTTGGCAGAGAAAGGACTACGTTGACTTGGTGGCGGGCTGATAAGGAGAGGGCTCACAAACCACAGAGGAAGCAATAGCTGCAGCGCAATTACAGAAGAAATGGTACGGCGAGCTCCAAAGGCATGCCAACGGCAACAGTATGCCCGGTAGAACGAGGGGACGGAGGATATGAATAGAGGGGGAAGACGAATGAGGATAAGCGCCCCGCCGTAGCTGCTGTACGAGCAGCAATGAGGAAGAAGTAGGAAGGCAGCAGAAGGGACAGTGACGGCTCCGCTTTCGCAGCGGCAAGAAGCCCAATGGGAGCTGTCGCGCAAGGGTGGAAGAAAGACGCGAAGCAATGCGGTCAAAAAGGAAAGTTTTAGAATGTGGCTTAGACACGAGCGACTGCTGCCATTGTACTGTTAGATGGTGGAATGACGAAACCCCATCGTAAGTGATCAAGTGGAGCTGCGTTTCGCCGACAACTTATTGATTCTTGTAACCTGCGGCATTGGCTGTGTTGGTCCTCCAGGGTCTCTTATTGCTGCTGCTGTTTGTCCTTTTGTAGTTGCATCTCCTGCTTACGCTGGTGCTACTGGAGAGATTCTGTCTGCTGCTGGTGGTGCCGCTTTTGTTATAGCTCCTGTTGTTGTTGCCCCAGTGGCCATGCGAGGGTGGGAATGGGAAGAGGTGTCTAGTTTCCATCACGGTGGCCGGGAACCCGTGGGGTGTGTCTACAATAAGGGTGATGGGTCGCTTTGGCCAGAAACGT
>NW_021152958.1:0-205 GCF_002837175.3 Physeter macrocephalus | reverse complement strand
TCTAGTAAATACAAACTACGGTGCAGCACTTGCAGTTCCCGCGGTGGCACGCACGCCACGGATTGCGACTTGTATCGTCAATATTGGTACATCCTTTTCCCGTCGGATGAAGTATAGTCCCAAAGAAGCACAGACAACAACGCACAAGCAAGCAAATATTTTGCTGTCTTGATACTAACATGCGAGGAAACTGTAAAATGTGCCA
>NW_021152957.1:0-2366 GCF_002837175.3 Physeter macrocephalus | reverse complement strand
TACCTCCTTGTCATTGTCACACCAGAGAAGCACATCGCATCTCTCTGTTCGTCTACTAGTTGCAATACAACAGCTCCTGCATACATGGCCGACAAAACGGCGCCTGGGCAACAGGCTGATATACCAGCAGGGGTCAGAGCCTGTGCGTCCTCGTAGCTGTACCCCTAGGTCTTGCCCTATCCGTCTACACCTTCTTCTCGTCTGCAAAGAACATATATGCTACGCTGAGTTTTTTAAATGGTCCATGCATTTGACTATTGGCGAAGGCGCTTCAGACGTATGTCCTGGCCTGTGTGTGTTTCTCTGTGCTTTTTCTGTAGACGACACTCGCCTTGTCACCGGGCATTACCAGTAACCATCGACGAATTCGTTCCGCTGCCCGACAATTCCGATCACGTCTCGCACACGATTAAAATTGCCGACGAGAATGCGGAGGTGTTCTGCGGACCATTCTTGGATGCTGCTGGTCTGTTCAATGTCACTTCGCTCCACGACGTGGTCCCCTCAGGTTTATGTTGTCTTCGCCTCCTCACACCGGGATCTGATCAGAAGCTGAAAACTACCTCGCTAGTCTACAGATGTCTTGAGAACTTCTCAGCACGGCAACGAGGCACTGCCCAAAGTTGGTGCTGCACGCTATACAACCCAATACCGCGATTCATGCGCACGGAAGATGTTCACCATATGAAAGAACACAGCAATGCGCAACGACGTGTCAGTGCGCACGCACGTGTCAACAGCATCTCCATAAACTGGAGATCGATTCGGAATTCTGATACCGCTTTCCGTAGAACCTCGATGCTCTCGTTCTAGCTTGGGAATTCGCGGGCCTCACCAGCCTTGATTTAACACACCCCGCAGCCTGTATCCAACGCGGTATATGCTGTAATGCGTTTAGTTACTGATCTATCGTTGACAAAAAAGGGAGCAGACGAATGTCACCTGAGATTTGTAGCAGATCCTTGACGATACTGCTTCGCTGGTCTTATTCGATGCGCAGTCATAGATTACCTGAAACCCACTCATCCTGTGTCGTGCCGTGATGAGGCAACAGCTATGTTGAGAAGCCCGAATCGCGAGTGTGGCTCTCCTGGCTGAGCACAAAACGAAACTGGTAGAGAGCATGCATTTGAATTGTTACGCTGAATGTAGTCGCCGCCGAGGGCAAACATCTCTGAATCGAGCGCTAGGAAAGCGCGACCTGAAGAGTCGCCATGCGCTCACTTCACTTCGACGTAAAAGGGGCCGTCTAGGAGGGCGCCGTCCACGCACCTTCTCTGTGGGTCTGTGCTACGAGCCTCCCCTGGAAACTGCTAAGTCCTCCTCCCAAGCTTGCCCTGGTCATGACGAGCTCCTCTCAACCCGCGGCATTCTCAGCCCATCTCTCTACGTTACGTAAGCATGCGTCTGTCGAGCCACACCTGTCCTCCCATCATCAACTAATTGGCATTCATAGTTGAGCCTCTGTAGAGACATTTGTTTCGAGTGCAGAACGTTCGTCATGAGCTCCTGCGCTGAACTGTTTATCTCGGGAACTGATTGTCATGACAGTGTCTTCACTCTAGCCCCCTATCGCCGGTTCATACACTTCGATTCCGCTGCCTCATCCCCCTACGACGCTGCCTGATATCCTGCTGGACGGGCACTCAGCTGCCAGGTGATTTGCACCAAGCACCGTGCCACACAGTACTCTCCAGCAACAAATACAGGGTCACATCATTCCTGGGAACTATTACGCTCCCATTCTGACGTCAGCTGACGTCAGCCTCGTTGGCTTCAACCTGTGCTCGTCCCATGCATCAATGGCAAACGAGGACCATGCAACATTCCCTCGCATACATGTCTGAACGTCGAATGGCGTCCCCTCCACAGGGTCCCGAAGCGCAGTGTGCCACAGCAGGCGGTCAAGATGAAAACGTCTGCTCTCCGTCAGATCCGTGAAGCAGTAGTGAATCGCTGTCAGTACCACGGTTTCCCAGATAAAGATATTGGGTCCATCTTTACGACAATGCATTTCGATCCCCTCGCCTATCTGCATGCACCTCATCAAAACAGAGTGAGACAGTGCTACGACCTAGCCCCGCACGAATGGAGGTTCCTTTCAACGGGAACGGTGCATATTGATTTCACGTTAATCTTCACAATGCTCAGCGGTGTCGTTTGTAGGTACAGCGTCTCTGTTCGCGACAAGGCAGCGCGGGAGTGACGTCGATGATGCATGCATTTCGTGGCTAATGAATAACTGCAATGCTCATCAGATCGATTGCCTGGAGGTCGCCTTGATGGGGGTCTGACGCAGAAGGCGCACAGACACCTTTGTCCAGAATCGATATTTGTCCATCGGCTGGCATTTGTGACGCGATTTC
>NW_021152956.1:2078-2366 GCF_002837175.3 Physeter macrocephalus | reverse complement strand
AAAGGTGGACGTTTCAGGGACCCCCAGCTTTCCAGATGCTTCCTCCTGTTAGCGTATTGACATAAAGCAGACAATTTCAGGCTGGGACTGCACTTCGCAGTGGATCGGCATGCGCTCTACTAGAGGTTAAGTACGCAGAAGCAAGAGTCAAATGCGTATATACACATCATTCCTTGTGATACCTTCGAATGTACCGCTTGAATACTTCACTTCGTCACGCGTCGTTTTGCGTGGTCCACATGTGAAACCACATGGCTGTACGTATATCCAAGGCGTCTCTGTGTTCGG
>NW_021152956.1:0-1076 GCF_002837175.3 Physeter macrocephalus | reverse complement strand
CCCCTGTGTCCAGAAATGACGCTTACCTTCTATACTTGCAGGGAGTCGTGGTCGGAACAAGGGTACGTCCATGCATAAACTTCTGGATGCACACATACATGAAGAAGCTGTAGGCTGGAGAGAATTGCGGAGCAGCTGATCGATGATCATGCTGTCCAGGCGTGTCTACGTTTATATGTATTCATTCGCGTACCTCGCCGACCGCTGCAGCCTCGAAAGTTTAGGAAGCCTACGTTGTATAAAAACGTGTTCCTTGGCTGCGTCATCACCAGCTATGCAGCGGTTTCTGGAGGCGGCATCTGCCTTTGTTTTGTCGCCTTCCCCACGTGAGTCGGTGCGTGCTGCTGTGGTTGTGTGGGTGTTGGTATAATCCTGACACAGTTCGGTTGTGCCCATTTGCGCGCTCAAGCGTAGATCTGTGTGGCGCTTTCACAGAAGAAGGAAGACAGCAACGGTGGAGACATTCTTGCACACAGATCAATTTCAGTGATCCAGACCAGTGTGAAGTGAAAACGTCAACGTAAACACAAATATCAACTGCAGCCAAACAGGTGCGCAGTAGCGATCTACATCTGAGGAAACCGACGGCGGACTCCGCACGTGAAATCCGTCGGATCTTGTGCTGTAGAGGGTTGTACTTGCTTCCAATCGACTCTATTCGTGCTCACAGATACCTACGATGCAGGCTTTTCTCTTGAGACGCAGCAGCACACACGTCTTGTGGTACACCGGTGGCGCACTTATAATTGTGAACTGTTTTGTACACTGCTCTTAAACATTGTGTTGCGGCTACCAAATAGGCAACCTTTCCCCCATGTGCAGCTCAGGATTGAGTAAATTTTTGACTAGCCTGTGGGCACGTCTACGAAAGGTGCGCTCCTCTGCACTTGTTAAGTGGCATTCAACCTGTATGCATCCAAGTGCAGAAGGCGGTGATGGTCCTGGAATATTCAAGCGTGATCTGCACATGTGCTTGTGCTTCCACACTTTGTGACCGCGTGGGCCCATTGTCACAAAATCATGACAAGGACCGCAGTCCCTCCTTGTCCACGATGGCATCTTGTTTAGAAAAATTG
>NW_021152955.1:2083-2367 GCF_002837175.3 Physeter macrocephalus | reverse complement strand
ACTATGTACGCAGACGCATATACACAGGTACCTACCTACTATCACCACTACCAACAAATGTCTACATACGGCTGTAATTCTGTACACAGACGAGTGCACACATATACCTGATTTCCAAATGATACACGCACACGTGCAATATATTCAAGTGTCCACGTACATACCCACATGTGTCACCTTTCTAAGCACGCCCTCCAAAAAACAGGGAGCGTAAGCACAAGAGCATTTGCCAAGGAACTCAAGTGATTTCTAATGGCCACGCCGAGACAACTGTATACATATAT
>NW_021152955.1:0-431 GCF_002837175.3 Physeter macrocephalus | reverse complement strand
TGACAGCCGCACAGCATTTGGGCCCACACTACCGCCAGAGGACAAGCCAACTCACAGAGGGGGGTCGCTCTACATATTTCGTCGTCCCTAGCACCTTCTTTTTCATTACGGTGTCGTACTGCTGCTCTGGCCAGTCAGCCTCCATTTTGTTTAGTGGCGGCCTGCAGAACCGCTTCTTGTACGTGGGAAGGAAGCGAATGGGAGCCTCTACCCAGCACTGAAAGCAACACCGCAGCAAGTATGAACGTAGCAGCGCCCTGCGGTTCTTAGCAAGCACGTAGGCACGTTCAAGCACGTAAATTTTGAAGTACGTGTAAGGCAGTGGGGTTCTAGATGTGTCCGTAGGAGAATCCATACGAATCCTCCACGTGCTTACATCGAATAATACCTACACGGCCATAGACACGTACACAGGTATAACGTTAATGAAA
>NW_021152954.1:0-2367 GCF_002837175.3 Physeter macrocephalus | reverse complement strand
GCATCGGCAGGCGGACTCCCAACCACTGCGCCACCAGGGAAGCCCGAGTATGACTACTTTGGATACCTCATATAAATGAAATCATGTAGTATTTGTCCTTTTGTGACTGGCACATTTCATTTAGCATCATGCCTTCAAGATTCATCTATATTGTAGCATATGACAGGATTTCCTTTTTTAAAGGTTGACTGATATTCCATTATATGTATATAACATTTTCTTTATCCACTCATCTGTCAACAGACATTAGGGCTGCTTCCACCTTCTGGCTATTGTGAATAATGTTGCAATGAACACTGGTGTGCAAATATCTTTTCGAGAAACTTCTTTCAGTTTTTCTGGATATATCCAGAAGTGGGATTGCTGGATCATGTGATAATCCTGTTTTTGGATTTTCAAAGAACCTTCATACTGTTTTCCATAGTGTCTGCATTTAATGCATTTTACATTCCCATCAACAGTGCCCGAGAGTTCCAATTTCTCTACATCCTTGCTAACACTTATTATTATAATTTCTGTTTTTTTTGAAAGTGCCCTAACCAAAGGGTATGAGGTAGTATCTCATTTTGGTTTTGGTGTATATTTCTCTAATGATTAGTAATGTTGACCATCTTTTATATGCTTGTTCATCATTAGTATATCTTCTCTGGAGAAATGTCTGTTCAAGTCCTTTGCCCATTTTTAGATTGAGTTACTTGTTTTTTTTTGTTATAAATTCTGGCTATTAACCCATATCAGATAAATGATTTGCAATTATTTTCTCCCATTCTGGACTTTTCAGTTGTGGACTGTTTCCTATGCTGTGCAGAAGTTTTTAAGTTTGGTGTAGTCCCGTCTATGTTTGCTTTTGTTGCTTGTGCTTCTTGTGTCACATCCAAGAAGTCATTGCCAAATCCAATGTCATAAAGCTTTCCCCCTTTGTTCTCTTATAGGAGTTTTATAGTTTAAGTTCTAATGTATAAGTCTTTAATCCATTTTGAGTTAATTAAGTCCAGCTTCATTCTTTTGCATGTGAATATCAAGTTTTCCCAACACCATTTGTTGAAGAAACTGCCTCTGTTATCACAGGGCTGTCTTCCCTCTGTGTGTTCCTCTCCACTTCTTATAAGGACACCAGTCATATTAGATTAAGGGCTCACCCTGCTCCAGTATGACTTCATCTTAACTTAACTAATTATATCTGCAATGACCTGATCTCCAAATAAGGTTACATTCAGAGATTCTGGGGACTAGGGCTTCAATATATGTGTTTAGGGAGTACACAGTTCATCCCATAATAGTTTGTGGCAGGCACTGAGCTAGAATTTCAGCATCTAATTACTCCTTACTCTACTTAATCTCTTATGAGATTAATAGTTATTATCTTCAAGGGATTTCCCTGGCAGTTCAGTGGTTAAGACTCAGCGCTCCCAATGCAGGGGGCACTGGTTTGATCGCTGGTCAGAGAACTAAGATCCTGCATGCTGCACAGTGTGGCCAAAAAAAAAAAAAAAAAAAGAGTTATTATCTACGTTAGATGGATAAGAACGCTGAACTTCAGAGGAATTCAGCAACTTGCTTGGGTTTTCCAACTGAGGAGACGTGCTCCAACCACTTGCCTTTGCAAGTAACCAGGCACTTTGACAATTAGAGGCGGGACTTTACTTCTTGGTCCCACTTGCATGTTAGCTTTTTAGCGATGGTTTTTATTACGCTTCTGTTTGATTCAGAGATTTCTCAGAGGATCAGGTTACCTGGGTCAGAAAGAACGTTTGCCATAGGCTGGAGCAGGCCTGTCTGGTCAGATTTTTTCCCAGTCCTTCTACAATGTTGACCATTCAAGGGGTTTTGGGTTTGGACCCAGCAGGACAGAAAGGTCTAGAATCTAAGATTTAGAGAGAAAAGCCAGAGAAGATTCAAGGGGCACATGAGTAGTGATTTTCTGGTTGTACAGATGATACATAGTAACACATACACAGAAATATGTAAGACCCAAGATGAACACATGGGCTATTTTCCTTCCTGGAGGAGGGAGAAAGTGGCCAGGGAATCTGTCTGCTTCCATTCCTTGCCTTTCCCAATCCTCTCTGTCTCTAGCCTTCTAAAGACTGACCACATTGGGAAAATGGAGACAATTCAGTGTTACTCTCCACTTTTGCCGTAAAATTGCTTTCAGAAGAAAACCAAATAAGCCAGTGAAATCTGAGACTGCCTGACCCTGTTCAGGAGCACTTACATCTTAACAGAAGAGGCACAGACAGCAGAACTGAACTAGATTAGTTCTCTTCACCCCCTTTCTTAAAGCAACACATTAAAACAAATTTAAGTTAAAATTTATTTGGAGGGCTTCCCTGGTGGCGCAGTGGTTAAGAATCCGCCTGCCAGTGC
>NW_021152953.1:1939-2367 GCF_002837175.3 Physeter macrocephalus | reverse complement strand
TGATTATTATTATTATTCTTCACTTCTGCTATATATCTTTGCCCCTTCTACGGCTTGGGCTCCTGCTTCTAAAAGGCGGCTTCAGCATGCAGCATGGAAATGTGTCCACGCATCATCTCAGAGAGACATCGAAGAACTCCACCATATAATACAGTAAATCTCATTCAGGCGAGCTCTGCTTTTTTCTTTTTTCTCTTTTTCTGTGTATGGGACGATGTCTTCGATTTTCATCTTGCGTGTTCAACGGCTGCCGATGATGCTCCTCCCTCCGCTCGGCATGCACACTGCAGCAGCCGCAGCAGCAGCAGGACCATGGACGCATGCTACATACAGTACTGTAGCATGAGCAACAGCAGCAGCAGCAAACGCAGCAGCAGCCGCAGCAGCAGCAAACGCAGCAGCAGCAGCAGCGAACGCAGCAGCAGCAG
>NW_021152953.1:0-504 GCF_002837175.3 Physeter macrocephalus | reverse complement strand
TGAACTCTCAACTTGTAATGGGATCTGTTACATTCTACAGAATGTCTCTGCCACCGAGAGCCCTCCTTCGTCACTTCAAAGGGCCAGCACAAGCATCTTCAGTGCCTTCCGCGGCCAAAAAGAACAATACTGCTGCTTGTTTCTTTCGAAGGTCGAAATTGTGTACACCCACAGCAGTTGGGCACTATTCATTCAGGAATAAATATACAGAGCTGGATCGGTAAAATACAGGAAGGCAGAGGAGTGTGGACGCAAGACGAGACTTACACCCCAGTGACCGGAGAGGATGCCACAGGAAGGTGGCACACCCCAATGTAAATATGAGTTGCTACACGAGAAATCTGCGGTACCTGTTGGCATGAAATTAGGGGACACCCGTGTTGACTGGAGGATCTGATGATGCGGCCGTCTGACGCGGGAAAACTTCGGCAGCAGTGCTCGAAAAGTAAATTTACCTGAAGGTTACGTACGCAACGTGAAGAAAGGCCCCGGCTTACTCGTTCG
>NW_021152952.1:1852-2367 GCF_002837175.3 Physeter macrocephalus | reverse complement strand
TTCTCTGTGGTGGGGGGGGCCTCGTCCACAACATATTGGGAGATTTTATTCGTAGCATCCGCATGCGAGTCGTTGTTTGTGGCATCAGGGGCCACCCAGCATCTCACAGCAGTGGAGGACAGCAGATCCGGCAGCAGAGGAAACGGCCTTGATGCATTTGACATATTCACTGCGTCAGCTCTTACTTGAACTTTAACTGCCGTGGTTCTCCTTCCTATTGATAACTCGTTTTCTGCTGGCATTGGTGGCCGCTGTTGCATGTCTGATGATACGTCTTCTTCTGGTCGTCCTCGGGCATGTCGAGTCTGAGGTGCTGCTTGAGCTGCTGGCGTCCCTTCTGCAGTGCCTCCAGAGAATTCTCTCTCCTGAGCTGCAGCAAGGCATGCTTCTCTTGCTGCAGCCTCTGCTGTGGGCTCTGCAGAAGAAGATAAAAAGATTCTCTCGCCTTCTCCTGCGGTTGTTGCTGTCATTCCTCGTCTGCCTTCGCCGCCATAGCGTCCGCTAAAGGAGGGCGC
>NW_021152952.1:0-1287 GCF_002837175.3 Physeter macrocephalus | reverse complement strand
CGCAGCGGGCGGAGACGGGCGAAGGGAGGGCGGACAAGAGGCGTCTGCAACAGTAGTAAACGACAGTGATGAGCTGATGCTGCTGAGGCTTTCAAAAGAATCAGTCATGCTGCTTGCTACTACAAGGGTTGAAGGCTCGGGACACTGGCTCAGAGGCGAGGGCAAGCTTGAAAGTCTTGCATGCAGGAAAGGAGGCATATTAGATATGGGCAGCTTCTGCTGCTCTGACGGTGGTCGCTGCTGCTCCTGCAGGAGCTTTGCATTTGCTACTGCCTCATCGTCTGCTGCTGGTTCAACATGGCTTGCTGCTGCTTCAGAAGTTGGCGGGCCCTTCTTCTCTTGTGCTGCGTTCAACTGTTGCCACGCTTCAGCTGCCAAGCTGCTCAGGGCTGCTGGAGGTGCTCCTGCTTCTTTGGTTCCTACCGCTCGTGTCTGGCGTCCTGTTTTGACTCTGTCCACTGCTTTATGGGTTTCTCCTGCTTCTCCTGCTGACTGCTTTGCTGTGGCTCTGACTACTGCTGCTGCTGCTGCGGTTCCTTTGGCTGCTATGTCTCTTCCTGCTGTATCGACTGCATGTGAAAGCTCTGCTCTACCTGTGGTGGATCGTGCTCTGGCTGCTGAGCTCCTCTCTGTGGTTTCTGCGTCAACTGCCGTTCTGCAGAGGGCAGCGAAACCTCTCACTGCTGCTGATGTTGTGTCCAGAGATGCCCTCCGCAATCTGCCGCAACCCTCTGTTGCTGGCCTCACGAGATGCAATGGAGCTACTGCTGCTGATGGCCCCACAGCAGCAGCAAAGCAGGTGCCAATGTCAACTGAATTAGGATGACTGAGACTTTGCCTGAGAGAAATATTGAAGCTCTGCCCTGTCTCCCAGTTGCTGCTGGTGCTGCTCAGCAAGCCATTATTCTTCCCTTTCTCTCCCCTGTTGCTGACCACCCGGCAGCCGCTGCTAGGCCTGTCGGGGGGAAACTTGCTGCTGCAGTCGCTGCATGCAGCCTTGGGACTACTGCTGCTGCTGTCCACAATGCTGCAAAAGCTTCTGCCGTCATCAGCACTGACTGCGAAGGCCCCGGTGATGCGGCTCTCATACGTGCTACTGCTGTGAATGCATGCAAGTCTACTGCTTCCGCTGTTATTTCTATAGCTGCTGCCGACTCGCCGCGGCTGGCCTCTGCAGAGATATGACTGCAGCACTGTACAGCGCTGCCTGCTGTGATTGCAGAGGCTTTCAGCAGATGGTTTGATGTCAGCAAACGGTGTCGCTACTCTTCTCGCTATTTCTGCTGT
>NW_021152951.1:1488-2367 GCF_002837175.3 Physeter macrocephalus | reverse complement strand
ACCCATAGGCCCCTAAGGCCAGTCCCCACAGCCACAGCCACATGGGTCCTCCTCTCGCAGTTGAACGAGATGCTGCTGCACGGATATCCCACAAGTTCCACAAAGGGGCCCAACTGTCATTTCCCTTATACACACCTTTCCCGGGGGCCCCATGAACGCCCCCACACCCATTGCCCTTGTTGCATCCTCATTGGGATTAAGAGGTAGCTGCCTCCAGCACTCTCCACATTGCAATAATCCCAGTGGGACTAGAGGATGCTCCCGCTATGACGAGGCAGACAGTCCTGTCCCCACGGCCAAGACTTTTCCTCTCTGGTCAGGCCACCCACACAGGAAACCCTGGATGAGCGGGGGGACATCCCAGCGCCATCGCCTGGCCACTTCAGAGAAGCTCCATAATGACAAGGGCTGTCTCCAGGCTCCATCCTAGAAACGGGTTAGTGTCCAGAGGGCTGAAAAGCACAAAAGCAGCTCTGCCTCCCCAGAAGGCTCAGGGATGCAGAAGATGGTACAGATGCCCCAGAAGGCCCCTAGCCAAGCAGGCTTGAGAGAAGGGGATGATGAGGGGGTCCCTGGGGAAAGTGAGAGCTGTGCGTTCCCAGGGGCAGCCCGAGGAGTCCTTGTCTATGTGGAGGAAAGGTTTGGCCACCTGTAGATCCATAGCTCCTGTGACCTCCCTCATCCTTCCTTCCTCTCAGGATCGCTGTGTGTGGAGCAGCTCAACACGAACAAGATGACAGTGGCCTGAGAGCATTTCCACCAAATCTATCTTTATTCACAATTTACATACATCACTCCAAATGTCCTGCTCCCACCCACACCTGCCCACACACACCTCCCCCACCTCCCTAACCCCCCACAATCCCACTCCCGCTCCCC
>NW_021152951.1:0-1089 GCF_002837175.3 Physeter macrocephalus | reverse complement strand
TCTGAGGGGCGAGGCAGCCCCGGAGCCAAGGCTGGCCTCCCAGAGACCCCGAGGCCGGCCCCGGGGATGGGCAGCTTCTCAGCAGCGGCTGGGCGTCCACACACAGCCCGCTTCCTCGACTTGGGAGCGGCTGGTGGAGCAGGGCTGAGGCCTCTTCTCTGAGGGGGGCGGGCTTGGGGACCACTCTGGGCGCCCCAACCTCCACGGGAGGCCAGGGTGGAGGCAGGGGCAGGACTCGGGGACAGCCCGCAAGGCACCTGGCTCTGCTGAGAGCCTAAGAGGAAGGCCAGGCTGGGGAGATCCACCTCGTCCTCACTGGGCTCGACCCTGGGCCATCGGACCCGCCAAACAGGAGAGGTCTCTCTGAGAACAGACGCACCCCTGGGTCCCAGGAGAGGGTCAGTGTGCCTTTGACCCTGGGGAGGGGAGGGCGGTGCGGCCCAGAATGGAGAGACCTCCTGACATCCTCGAGAGGGAACAAAGTCTTTGGGCCTGGTCAGGGCAGTGTCTGTTCGCATGAGCCTATGAGGAGCCTCCCTATCCATCTCTGGTGGGCAGGCTTCATCACTGACTCCTAGATGGGGGTCTTGGTCGTGCCTCTGGGCACCTTGGCCGCCGTCGGACTCAGAAGGACTTGAGCCCATTCCGGGTGCACTGTGACTCGGGGCTGCCCGCACACCCTCGTCCTCTTTCAAGGCCAGGAGTCGTTTCTGCACCAGCTGGTAGGAGGGAGGAGGACAGTGACGGCTCCACACACACGTGTGAGAGGAGGAGCATTGGGCAGTGGGACAATGGCCCTGGGGGGGAGGAGGGGACGGGCGACCCCAGGACTCGGATCCAAATACTGACACTGTGGCATTCCTGCCATCCTCCTGCACCTTATCCCCAGCTTTGTGTCCTTCCCTCCCCTCCCGGCTCCCCATCCTCTCCTTCCTATCAGCCTGCACTGCACCCACCCCAGAACGGGCCCTTCCCCATGCCAGGCCTCCCAGGCAGGGGAGGGATGGACAGAGCCATGTGGGCCTCCTGTTCTGGGCCCCTACCTCTCCCCTGGTCACTGGGGTCCCTCCGTGCCCTGGTCTTCCTGGC
>NW_021152949.1:1779-2367 GCF_002837175.3 Physeter macrocephalus | reverse complement strand
TGCTTGGGCACATCCAAGTATTGTAGTACCCCAAAACATACCTTGCTGCTGTACACAAACAGTAGTGAACAGTAGTGCCTATCCTGCTGTAGACCCCTGGGCTTCAATCCGAAACTTTCCAGAGAGATAAATGGTCAAGGAGCGAAGCAAGACCACTTTTCCAGTGGGATCAGATAATAAGTGGTGGAGTTACAGCAGGAATCAGCAAACTACAGCCTGCATCTGCTTTTACAAAGAAATTTGTATTGGAACACAGCCATACCCATTTCTTTATGTACTGTCTTTTGAGTGTTTTCTCACTACATCAGACGACTTGAGTAGCTGCAACATAGACCATATGGCCGGAAAGCGGAAAACAGTTACTATCCAGTTCTTTACAGAACAAGTTTGTCGACACCCCGGTTAGAAGAAAAATATCTATTCACCACTCCACACAGTGACTTTTTGTTCTTACAAGTACATTTCTGAGACCTAAGACCCTGACTTCGACTCCCTCTCCTCTGATTTACTCTATTAGACTTCTTATGGAAAAGTCGGTGGGATGAGCCAGGCCCAGAGCACTTTCCCATGCAAAGATGTGTTGGTTAC
>NW_021152949.1:0-284 GCF_002837175.3 Physeter macrocephalus | reverse complement strand
ATTAAGTAGGGGTTTAAGTTCTTTGGGCTTCTGACGTGCCTATTAGTGTGCAAGAAAAGCCACAAAATGTTTCAAACAAAGCTATACTTACTTTCACCAAAATCATCCTGGTGGATTTGCTGTTCCATGATTGGTTCCAACACTTTTGTCATCATAATTAGGGTTTGCTGACCTCGGAGGAGCACAAACAAGAATGATTTTGTTCTCATTTAGCAAATCTGCCATTCTGTAAGTATCTATAGCACTGGAAGCTACTGAGCTGGAGTGGAGGAGCTTATAGTCAA
>NW_021152948.1:2026-2367 GCF_002837175.3 Physeter macrocephalus | reverse complement strand
CTACAGGCAAACAGGCAGGGTGAGTACGTACATACATACGCGTGTCCATACGTACACCTATGTGCAGCCACTCAAATTCACTTACACAGGGTAAAGCTTTTATCTACGCCATACACAAACACAAACGCAAGCGCGTATGTATGTACCGATGGCTCATACCACCAGAGCAACAACTGCACCCAGGTGTACACACACACGCGCACACGAGTGCTTGTATGGCGATGGCTCGCAAGTCTGAGGGGATACACACGCGTGCGTACCCACGGTTGATGCGCTTGTACATAACCACGTGGGCACGTACACGCACTCATCCTGAGAAGTTGGTGTCTGTAGCTTATGCG
>NW_021152948.1:0-1061 GCF_002837175.3 Physeter macrocephalus | reverse complement strand
CCCTCCTCATCTTCTACTTCTCCTCCATCTCTTCCCGCCGCTCCTCCTCTTCCTGCTGCTCTGCGTGTCCTTCCTTCTGCAGTTGGTCCTGCTGCCGCTGCTGCTGAAGCGGACACAGGGGTCGCAGTCTTCTGCTGCTGCGGCTGCTGCTGCGGGCCCCGGCCTCTGCCACTCGAGGACGCTGTTGTTGGAGCTCTGCTGCTGGTACTATGCTGCTCCTCCCCCTCCTCGTGGAGCTCTTTTCTACTCGGCTGAGGTTCGTGCACTTCTGCTGCACGCCCCTGCTCCCCGTCCGAGAAGTCCCCTTCGTCACTCATCGAACCCACGGAGTGCAGTTGGAAATTGGGAATGCCAGCCTCCAGTTCGTCTTCAGAGAACTACAGCGCGCCAGTGAAAGAGACAGGAGAGAAGTGAGAAGAGAGACATAAGAAAAAAACTTACAAAACATCACAGAACTGACGAGAAAGTCGCACGTGCCTATACATCAGTACGTACATATACACACGCTCTCATATATACATTGACGTACACATATATCTCAATGTATATATGTATTAGACACACACGGGGTACGTGCATAATATACATACTTACACATGCATACCGGGACCAAAGTATTCTTACGCAAGCAGCTGGACGTCTCGTTTTTTTTACGTCGAGAGTACATATATATATAAATACATACGTATATGTGAATGCATGGGCAGCAGAGCAGACACACATACGCACATTATCCACAAGAAGAGATTCTACATCGGCAGAAATGAATGATGCCAGATCCCTCTTATTGAGAGAAACAGGCAGGGGATTTTCATGACCCTTAAGTGGCCATGTATTTCGCAGCTGCAGGGGTCCGCTGTGACGTCAGCAGAGGCGGTGTACCTACACCCCATCGCATTCTAGATGTACTTCACGTAGACACAACATTTCACTACGTTGCGAAGCTGGCGAAATTCCAACCCCTGTGCTGCTTCGTTTGAAAACGTGCAAAGCCTCCCGGTGTACAGCGGAGAACTATGAGAAGCTACTGAAGCATCCGCAGCAGCAGCGGTTGTTCCCGC
>NW_021152947.1:2053-2367 GCF_002837175.3 Physeter macrocephalus | reverse complement strand
CGTCAAGGAACAACTGAAGCAACAGGAAGGTGCTCACAATTTTGCTGGTGGGTTCTAGCTCCCTGTGTGTACATCTGTTGAGTGCCCTATGTGTATGCATTCATACGCATGCGTACGTCTCTGTTTTCGTCTGTGTTTCCACACACGTACTTTCTGCCAGTACGCAGCGAGAGGGAGTGCTATGATGGATAGACAGTTGAAGAACAACCTTATGCGCAGAAAGACGTTAAAACACTGGTGCAAGTCGTACGTGTGTATATGTGTGTTCGTCAGCAAACGCACCCACAACTTAAAAGCGTCCTCAACCTCCTATA
>NW_021152947.1:0-298 GCF_002837175.3 Physeter macrocephalus | reverse complement strand
AAAAGAAGAAGAAGAGGAAGAAGAAGAAGCAAGGGGAAAACCAGCAGCAGCGACCCCCGAGTGCCAGCCGCAGCAGCAGATCACAGAGACAGGCGGTAGCGTAGAAGCCGCACCTGCAGCAGCAGCGACAAAAGGTCTCATGGTGGAAGAGATGATTGACATAGACATCGGCGAAGACGAAGAAGACAGTGAAAGCGAAGACCAGCAGAAAATCAGACGACACGGAGGACAACAAGGTGCAGGTGTGTCCGAAGCAAGGGAGCGTGCAGCCGCCTCGGCAGATGATGCCGCAGCAACA
>NW_021152946.1:1891-2367 GCF_002837175.3 Physeter macrocephalus | reverse complement strand
ACAACGAAGAACCGTACACCTCAGCCGCACGCGGGGTTGACTCAAGGTGACTCTGGTGTCTGTACACCCGAACACGTGGATTTCCGGTGAATACACATCTGCGTACGAAATTTTTTGACGCTCTCACTCTTCCTCATACGTACTCTCGCTGCACACTGTGCTCGGCCCGGTATCGCAAATGGCACAGTTTACAATGAAAACGGCTACCCGTATATGTGCTTCTGAAGTGGGTACACATGAACAAATGTAGCAGTCCGCCCATACACTGCTTAATAGGCGTGCAGATAATGTGTACAGTTGGTAACAGATGCTTCCGTCGATGTGCCACGAGATGTACGTACACCTGAACCCGTGCACTTGAAATGTACGTCCAGCCACTTCTGGACCTTCGCGGAGTACTGCTATCTAACTGGGGTGTTAAAACACCTGAACAGGCCAGATCCCTACGTGTGTACACTGTAATAGGCACGTTCCTT
>NW_021152946.1:0-151 GCF_002837175.3 Physeter macrocephalus | reverse complement strand
ATGCACGTACATCCACACACAAATACCTATGTGTATATCTATCCATATATGTACACGTCTACGTACATAATGTATTCGTAATATAGAGATATACATAGACGTATACGAGTTTGGAAGTACAAATACGTACGTACTACGATATATGGATGCA
>NW_021152945.1:0-2367 GCF_002837175.3 Physeter macrocephalus | reverse complement strand
GGCAACTACCTAGGGAATACGCACAAGGACCCCCAGCATTGCCGGTGTCCTGGCGTGCATGCAATAAAACCAACGCGAATCACTGCAGTGACACGCTACAAACGCCTGAGGTTTACTCACAACATCAAACGAATTCTTGAAGGGAGACAAAGTAGTAGCCAGTTGTTAGAGAGACAGGTTGACACATACGCAGATACAGAGGTCGCTGCATATGCTAGTATGGGACGAGGCAGTAACGTATCTGGAGGGCCTCGAACACGTCAAGAGCGGTATAGGAAGCCGTGTAGAACCCTGCATAAAAACGTGCTCACCCGTAGTTGAGGGATGTACACAGGAGGAAAAACCAGACCAACAGAGTTTCGTGCCTAAAACAACTCACATATATATGTATGTTCGCACAATCGCACTGATACAGACACGTAATTCCGTGCAGGTGCATAGACTTATCTACACAGGTACGTACAAATATATCTACAGCTGTGTACACAGCGATAATTATCCAGTAGCACACAAAGGTATACATTTACAGATACGGACCTACAAGAACAGACTTGAAAACAAAGCGAAAGGCGCATCGACGTGTCTCAGGGGATATATGCATGTGCGCGTTCGGGCCCCCCAGTCCTCATTGAAACCAGTTCTCAAACCCACCGGGTTTCAGCGTAAAGAAGCTGCTTCCACACGTTTTGTCCATGTGTATATATTGGTAGAGTACACGTCGGCATGCGGGACCGCGACTAAAGATAGAAGACTGTAGTTTGACGAGATATGGATGTTACAATGCCATACGGTCAGAGAAAAAGCGGATCTGGATCTCTTGTTTATTCAAAAGGTACACCAATTTAAACACAAATACACAAATGTGCGCACGCAGTTAAGTATTTACATATACGCATGTGTACACGTGGTCGTCCATACTCTTGTCTGCGCCCGTGTACATCTGTCCGTGTGTGGAGAGTTAAACGAAAATATGTTTGCATATCGCTACCTGCACCACGGAACACTAAAGGCCACGTATTCGCCCACAGACACGTAAAAGTTGTGTTTCTAGGTATACGTACGTTACCGCTTGCATATACAGTCGTTCAGGTGTGCACGCACATCGTGCACGTCTACGTAGGTGTCTGTGCACAAATTTGTTGCTACTCGTATGTAAACAGCTGTGCGTGCACGTATATCTGCGTACGTTGGTGTGGATAAATGTAAAAAAAGGATTCCTCTATACAACTACGTCTACTCACACAGACATATACACGTATCTGTTGTCTACATCAATGACGAAGCACTTACATCCTCATAAATGTATACACATGTATGCAGTTAACCGTCTTCTGCATGTTCAAAGTTCACGCATACAAATTTCTACATGTACAAGCTTAATATACATACGTATATGCTTACGTGTGTCTATACTGACACCTCCACACACCTGCGTAATCCACGCACAAAAAACGCATCTTTAGATATTTATTTCCGTATCCGCTTGCTTCGCACACGTCTACGCCTCTTCACGGATATGCATATGTTGAATCAGACATGTAACGCAAACATACGTTGGTGTAATGCCAATACATATATGTCTATATGCATGCGTACGTAAATGTACGTCTCGGCCTGTCGTCGCTCTCTGTCTATATCTGCGTGCCACTGGGAATATCCGTATTCGACTGCGTACGTCGGCGGACCAAAGAGCGTCTCTTAGCAGCGACGACCAATGCGCTGCCACACACCGGACTGCAACCCGCACATTATATATTTACACAAAGGAGGCGCCCACACAGACAGGCCGCCACATGCAAGTAGATACACAAGCATTCAACTGGATGGACTTCTCCACAAACACGCACCTCTAATACACCTATACGTGCCTGCAAGTATATTGGCATACGTATATTACCTGTACGTCTGTATTTGTATATACACAAGGGTGTCGAATAAACAAGCACGCACACCCATAGACGCGCAAACGAGAACACAGTTGCTCAGCAGAGGGGGGCATCAAGGTTGGCTGTATTGCAAGAAAGATCTAACTGCAGTACCTCTTCCACGACTTGATATACGTCTGCCCGCTTGTGTACACATATTCACACAGAGGTGTGTCAGCGTGTCTCTCTACGGAGCCGGATGCGCAGTTCTACTTGGAAGACGGTGAAAAAGCAAGTTCAAGCAAGGCACAACTGCATATGTAACCTGCAACGGTCGCAAGCACGAGGGCTTCGTCCGGTTCGAGAAGCTGTTTGAAGGCAGGAAAAAAGTCGCTGATGATGGGGCCGTGGTGCGTGTAACGCATGGTTGCAGTTTCGTCCCGTGGTTCCCCCTGCAGGCAGAAGACGAAGAAAAGCGCGAGAAGCGGAGGTGACATGCTGT
>NW_021152944.1:1530-2368 GCF_002837175.3 Physeter macrocephalus | reverse complement strand
TAGGACGGCCAGTGAGCTGAATCATATCAGCATATGGAAGTGGCCAGAGCTGAGCCATGGTGCGGGAAATGCAGCCAGTACTCAGGGAATCGAAGCTCGTGTTCCCCGAGAAAAGGCCAGAAGGTGAGGGTGTAGCCGCGGTGCACCAGTTCTCGTGGCCAAAACTCTAGGTTTTTGCAAAGAGGTGTTGCTTACCGCGAAAAAGTTTCAACCAGGATCCGCATAGAATGTACGCCAACACCCCTCCGAGACTCCTTCGCCTGGCCTGGCCTTGCCGCACTGTCCTCACTTCACTGGTATCACGGATTATACGGATGGCCCCAGGCTGCTCTGCTGCCGGCATTCCGTCCCTGACATTCCCCCTGGCTCGGTGTGAGAGAACACACACATACTTGAGGAGGGTGCACAGGCGCACCGAGGGAACAGTCAATACCACGCAACGATGTGTGCTGTATCTCCACAAAACGTTGCATTTGGGGAGCATCTAGCCTGTGTGTCCACAGCCAAATGTGAAAGCATCGTGGCGCAGATGCCTTCAGAGCGTGCGGCCATCAGGACGAAGAGCACCGCCGCCCAACAACCCCATGGTCTCGAGCCCTGCAATTCCTATCCTCAGCACTCTCCCCTCCATCACAGAAAAAGGATGTCTTCCTGAACCCCTGACACACCCTCAGGACAACTGTGCCCCCTCAGCCTAAGAGCCACTGCCTTCTAGGGAAACACACCCGCCCTTGGCACATATATTTCCACACATGGATGTGCCTTCAAGGCGAAGATATCTACCACAAGGGAAGGACCCTTGGCCGAATTTGACCGCCACCGTCAAAAGCGACTCGTA
>NW_021152944.1:0-634 GCF_002837175.3 Physeter macrocephalus | reverse complement strand
CCCCAACAGTAAACCTGTGGGCTTAGCCAGCCATCTCACGTGTCTTTTTCACTCGTCTTGCCGTTCCCTCTCCACCGGGAACCCAACGTGACACGGCAAGATGCCAGAGCCACCCCTCACCAAATAAGCTTGGTGGGACTAAGCTTGACTAAGGCATTTTCCAGCCTCTTCACACAGCACACACAAGCAGGACACAACCCGAAGAGGAGCCATCCCGCAGGCAGTGGCCCGTTTGATTTCTCTCTTCATCAGGAGAACCCTAACCCGAATCTGGTCTCCCGAGGAGAACAGGACAAAGAAGCCTGCCCTAGGCCAGGAATCCTGCTCTGACCCTGAGCATACAGACTGCTGTTTCTCTGAGGGCACAAGGCAACGACCAGCCGGTGGGGGCGGCCTGGAGAACTCTAGTGCCGGCGACAGGACCACCAATGGCTCACGCTTCCTCTCCTACCCTCCTGCTCCACCATGGCAAGGGACAGCAGTCCCTGTGACGGCACATTGTCCCTATCCTTCCCACCTGGATTGGCATCCCAGGCTTCTCTCACAAAGGCTCTTCTACCCAAGAGTTGGCCACAGCCTTCCGCTTGAAAATCGTGGCTCTGGACACCAACGGCAGCAAATGCACTGTGAACCA
>NW_021152942.1:753-2368 GCF_002837175.3 Physeter macrocephalus | reverse complement strand
TATTGCTGTAATTTGGTAATTGGTGAGCGAAACACCAAAGTTGTCGACATTGTAGCATTTTGGCGGCCCGCAGACCCATTGAGTGGGCCGCTTACAACCCGCAGCATAGCACCGTGAAAGGGCGCACGTAATCATTGAGTTTTTCTTTGTAGATGGGATGTACTAAGCTTACAACCCGCAGCATAGCACCGTGAAAGGGCGCACGTAATCATTGAGTTTTTCTTTGTAGATGGGATGTACTAAGTATTGCTTGACATGCACATTCCATCTACGTAGTCAGATGTAGATGTGAGCGTGAGTTCGCCTACGTGAGACCACGCCTGCAATTTGGTATAAGACTCCATTCCTTGTGTTGCCGGTGTACAAAGGCCGCACACAGGAGTCATTGTCCACTAATCTCTTCGATGGGAGGGTGCGCCCACGGAAGATTTGGATTGGATGCTGCGCTGACAAACTTAATGTTACATGTCTGGACGTGACACATGCCCCCACACGCCTCTCACATACTCGTTCTAAAGGGAATTTACGGATTTGTAGCGTTTGAGAACCCCCCACTGTGCTCTGACACTTAAAACACACTGCGAACCTTTATCCGTGTGACTACCCACGAATGGACCTCGTCGGGGTGACTTACAGGGCAGGGCACAATTTGGGAATGGCACCCCTGTGGTGAGGGAATGCTTCGAAAGTGCTTCTTTCAAACATCGATGCATATCAGGCTTTGTGCAGGGGTATATGACTGCATGTGCACAGGCGTGAACCATAAGACGTTAGTTTCGTTTCGTCCTCTTTTGGACACTAAGAAGCGAAACCTTGAGAGAGGTGTTCGAATACAACCTCAGACTGCAGGGTCCATCTCGCGACGTTAACGATAATTCACACGTATACTCCCGCACGTACGCACACGCGTGCATAATATACACACTTCCTCTCTGCGTGTATTTCTTCTCCTCTGTATACGTAGCTGTAGCATATAATCGCTGTTTTGGGTCTACCTAAGTGTACACACATACACTCAAGCAGCACTGTACAATTTTCCCGCCGTCCCTCATTCTCTATGCGGCAGCATATACACCCAGCCGCGCCAGGCACTAGTCCACGTGCAAGTTTGTGTGCCTCTAGAGAGCCGTATATATGTATCTTAAGGATAGGAGTATAGATGTACCCTTGTTGCCTTCGCTACCCGTCTCTGCTGCGCCGCCACTTTTCCAGAGAACCGTCCGTTGTGTGACGGTGATCCTCATCAGACCGTCTGGTACAACCCCGCAATGGTTATGAAATGTAGTACATGTTACAAATTCGTAAAAGCCGAGCCCACGAGATCTTCCGTGGAAGCAATGACTCAACGGTTGTCACGCCTGACATTCTACTACAACTACTAGCACAAATGTTACTACTGCTACCTCTAGAATCAGCACTGCGACCATGACTGCCCCGTATCAATTCCCGCCTTGGCCGCGGGCCAGGTGTGCGGGCGCTCGAAGTTGCGTGAAGCTGTATGCATTGACGTTCTTGCACACTGCTGAAAGCACGGAAACGTAGTACATGCCTCTCACAGTTCTTCACAGCGGCGGTAGCGTCCGTAAAAAAGAGTTTTGTTAAATTTAGGGCGGTA
>NW_021152942.1:0-520 GCF_002837175.3 Physeter macrocephalus | reverse complement strand
ACGCCACATCCTGCTGGAGTGGGTGTGGACTTACATTTGTTTTCGACTGTGCGGGAGCTTAGTTTCTGCGTAAGCATCGTCGTGGATTAATGCCTTCGCACCACAAAATCGTTTAATGGAGCAGGAGGCGCACCGATTCAGCGGCATACGCGTGGGGCAGACTGAGAGTAATAAACGTAGGTAACAACGTGCAGACAAATACTTCACCCCCGGCGCAAACTCACATATGCATAATCATACGGATTCTAACTACCGGCATCCGAAAATTTCCACACCTGTATCGCCTTGCTAACCTGCATTATGGGTAGAAATGTCGAATGGGTCGGAACTGCGTGGCTACGGGCATATTATATACACATATGCAAGCAGATTCGCCAGTGCAAACGTCGTTTCTGGAACACAAGCTCACAGCATTATCTGTAAAAAACAGAAAGACACGGCTCTCGCGCACACAACAGCTGCGGATAAGACTGGCATCCGTGGCCACGCAAAAATATCTCCCTAAACGTCGGAACACTTG
>NW_021152941.1:0-2368 GCF_002837175.3 Physeter macrocephalus | reverse complement strand
ATAGTACCACACCTGTTAGGGAACGAGGATAATCAAGATGAACACTGCTTACAGGATACGCTGGCGGTGTGGAAGTGGAGTCTGTAGGTCCATTTGTAGTGTACGTACACCTCCGGCGAAAACGTTTACTGGCTGGCACGCACGTAATTGCACTCAAGAAGAGGCATCTTTAGCAAACAGTCGTCTACAGCGTGTATTGGTGTCTCGTTGGTGTGTACAGTGAACACCTTTAGAGTGTGTTCATTGGAGTCGTGAAGATACCACCAATTACCTTAGCGGTGTAAATAGCAGAGGTCGTACCGTTTCGAGGTGGGGAGAGAGCAGACTAAGGGAAACGTCGTCCACTTCCCGTGCAAAGAGCAATCCTGATGTCGCACTGACAAAAGAGCACCAGCCTTGCGACCGTAAACTGCTACAATACTGTTTGCATACTGAATAGAGAAGCGCCTTTCGAAGAAGACAGGCCAGTGTGCCCGCGGTCAACTTCGTTTTTTTCGTTTTTTTTGTTGTAAAAAAATAAAGAGAGGGTAATTCGTGTACGTGAAGTGGTAGATGGTTTTGATTGAGGAGGATAGTTTAGATTGATAATCAGTCTACCTGTCAGTGAGTTCATTTCAATATTGTCTTTTGAATGCCCTCTCCTCCCCGTGGCAGCCTGTTGTTTCTTTCGTCAGCAGAAGTGTTGCGTACAGGCAAACTAGGTATCGTGGTTGCAAAGGAGCAGTAAAGGGATTAAGGCAGCTAGTGACGGAGGCCTTAACACAACAAACGAGCGGGAAGCCGGGAATTACACACTACGTAGCATTAAAGCCATGAATTTTTTGCCTGCTTAATCCTCTGTCGACAGCGGCGCCCGTAAGTCCGGTGAATATGGGGAGCGACTGCAGAAGGACCCTTCTTCTTCTTCTTCCAAAAGCCGGTCACGTTCTCGCTCTACGGGCAACCAAGTAAGCCACGTGCAATTGAGCCTCATCGTAGAGATGTTCGTAGTTCCGCTTACGTGTACGTGCCTGATGTTTACACGCAAATACGTAGGCTTGCGTGCACAGTTTGTGTGTTGCTTGCTTACATATATCTTGGGTGCCTACGACCCACGCGGCCTCGCTTTGAAAATCTATCTGCGTTACTGCACCAGCGCATACGTTAACACGAATCAAAGGTACACAGCTGAAGGGGCCAATAGCGTGCGGTAGACGTGTTGCGAACGCTTGCTCAACCGGCAAGAACAAGGTGGATACGTGCAAATAAGAGCACTATGCTTTCTTAACGCTGCAGCGTGGTGCACGAGTGATGCCAGCAGTGCCAGATCCCAAGGTGCTGCAATGGAAGAGCAGAACAAGCTGATGTATCAGGTTTCAACCGTTCTGGCCGCCTTAGGTAGTGCACCAATTTTTTAGAAGTGCAGGTGATGACAATACCGTTTCTACTCAGCAACGTGAACGGCCGGCAACTGCCAAAGTAGCAACCACGTAAAAGTTTAAGCTGTGCGCCACGTTCGTCATGGAGGACCGGAGGGTTAATTTTACTGTTCGCGCGTGCGTCTCAGAGATCCGTCTATGTATGCAGATCCGCTAGTGCAGCTACGTGTAGACGTGTGGTAATGCAGAAGGCGGATTAGGCTGTGGTGAAACTCAACGCGATATCCAGTTCTTTCCTCTCCGAGACATTACTAAGGACTTATGCCGATTCCTCTTCCACTAACGAGTGATCAAAGCGCGAGCAGGCACGCTGTTGTGCAGGAGCGAATGACTCTGCTGCACCTACTGTGTTCATTCTTTTCACGTCCACGCATGGTACACATTCCACTCCCAGGCATCAGTTTGCTGGCTTCAGTCACGGTGAAGAAGTGATGAGGCAAAGGTGGGTACAAACCCGAGACAGGCGACTGCACAACGTACAGTTGAACGCCACAGAGCTGGTGTATGTGAGCACGGCAGTCTATGTATCGAAGTGTCATGCGGTGAAACTATCATTTTAAAGGTCTTCGTCTATACGGCAACCAAGTAGGGGGGAGTGGGCAGCAAGCAAGATTGTTGGAGCACGTGAATCGCACTCTTCATGACACAACTAGAAATCGAAGCATATACTGCAATCCAGTTCTTCCAGAGCGTTCCCGCTTCGCATAACCATTTTGCGAGACCCTGGAGACTTTATGTAGTACAAAGGCACACCGCAGAGATGCCGACCAGTGGGTGCACCCGAAGCATATACTGCAATCCAGTTCTTCCAGAGCGTTCCCGCTTCGCATAACCATTTTGCGAGACCCTGGAGACTTTATGTAGTACAAAGGCACACCGCAGAGATGCCGACCAGTGGGTGCACCTCACTGTTTTGGTTTTCTAGTTACTTTCCCCGTGGTACGTTTTTG
>NW_021152940.1:1419-2368 GCF_002837175.3 Physeter macrocephalus | reverse complement strand
TAGCAGCAGCAGCAGCAGCGAGTACCCACAAGGCAGTGGCATTAGTTGCACTGGCGGAATGAGAGGGATTGCTGCAGGAGATGCGGTGGATCATGATGTCGCTCTAACTACCCACTTGCACAGCATAGAAGAAGTGAGCGATCGTCTTCCCGTGAGATGTAAGGCAGCAGGCAGTAGCATCCAGAGGTCGAAGAGCAGCAGCTCCAAGAGCTTCCCGAAGCAGAACAACAGCCATAAAGAGGAGCAGCGACGAAACAGTTGTGGTGCCGCGCGTAGCAGCAAGGAGAAGAAAAGCAGCGGCATGAGCAGGACCAGCGTGATTAATAGCAGCAACCGGCGGCGCATCAAAAGCCGAAGAAGCAGCAGCAGCAGGCACTGGAGTACGACTGAAGGCAGCAGCAGGGCCAGCACCCACAGAGAAAAAGAGTGCAGCAGGTGCAGCAACCGTCCTGCAGCGGCAGAAGGCGGTGCGAGTTGTCGCACTGCCGGGAAGCAAAGCGTGTCCATGAGCAGCAGCAGCAGCAAGCGAAGAAGCAAAACAAGCGCCGGACAAAGCACCAGCAGCAGAATATCCCCGGGGTCCACAAACGGCAGCAGCAGCAACAGACGCAACTGCAGCAGTGCGTTCCCAAATGGCACTGCCAGCAAGTGGAAAAGTGCGGTAACGCAGGGCAGCAGGAGCACCGGTGGTACAAGAAGCAGAAGCAGCAGCAGCCGCAGCACGCGAGGCTGTTTGCAAGGCAACTGCAGCAGCGGCAATTGCAGCAACGGCAACAGCAGCGGCAACCGCAGCAGTGAGTCTCAGTGTCACTCGAATATTGGTGCGGGGGTTCAAGCAGATGGCCGCGCGGCTTTGACGTCAGAGTCACCAGGAAGACCGCGGAAGGGCGCGAAGCCAAAGAAACCGCAGCAGCAGCAGCAGCGGCCAAGGCGGTTGCAGTGGCGGGCA
>NW_021152940.1:0-391 GCF_002837175.3 Physeter macrocephalus | reverse complement strand
AGCCGCAGAAGAAGTCCCGCAGGAGGCACAGCTGCAGCAGCTGGAGCAGAATCAGCAGAGAGCAAAGTGGCAGCAGACGGCTGTGCGGCTGCTGAAGTCTATTACTTCTCCGCCAGCAGCAGCTGCAGACAGAGAATCTTCTCTCTTTGTCTTCGACCTGGACGACACACTTATTCCCACGGAGTGGATACGCAGCGCCTACGAGCAAAGGAAACAACCCACCGATGGTGACGATGCTCTCTATGTATATCGGGTAAATGTTGGAGCCCACCCCTGTGTACGCATATGCAGCACATGGGCGCATGCCTTCCCCTGTTCTGCAGGCCGCTGTTCACTGTAGACGTCTCCCTGCGTAGGCGTCTGTATGTGTATGTGTGTGTGTGTGTGTGTG
>NW_021152939.1:1648-2368 GCF_002837175.3 Physeter macrocephalus | reverse complement strand
GATACTTTGGTGGCTGTGCTGCGATTACCAGCGAGCCTCCCGCCGCTCTGCTTAACTGCGACTGCACACGATGAAATGGCGCAGCGAGACAAAGATTAGACTGAAAGCTGAGAGTTAAAGCTGTTTTTTTCAGAAATATGCTGATGCTGTGGGTACCCGCCACGGTGGTGGACGTGCTGCAGTGGTAGCCGTGCAGCATCGGCGCTGCTGCTGCTGCCGATGTGCTCCTGCGGTGGATGAATTACTGCTGTTGTCCGCTTGCGGCTGATTCTTCTGTGAATTCTTTCAATGAGTTTAGCGCTGCTGCACCTTGAATGCTTCTTCTGCCGCAGTCTTTTGAGAGTCTAGCTGCTCCTGCCGCAGATCGACCAGCCTTCAAACTCTGCCCTCTAGCAAGAGTAGACAGCCCTTTTCCCCGCTTGAGCGAAATTAGGAAGGCAGAAAGGTGAAGCAAGAAAACCGAGGGGAGAAAAAATATATATAAGCACATCAAAGGGGTAGAAAGGAGGAGCCAGAAGAAAACGAAAGGCGGAGTAGACACTCAGATTCGCATGCAGCAGCTTCGATAGCCACACACCACCACGGAGGACCACCAGTACCTAAGGCAGCAGCAGTGAACCGCGAAGATCATCAGTTATAAAGAGCCTGGGTCGACCAACTAGCCACACCGACGAAGACAGCGGCAGTTACAAGTGCAACAACAAAGGTCGAGGAAAAGGA
>NW_021152939.1:0-561 GCF_002837175.3 Physeter macrocephalus | reverse complement strand
CAGCAGCAGCAGCTGCTGCACGGTGGAAAGCCTACGATAACTGTATGGGGTTGTTATGTGGCGAGGAACACCGCAGTGGTCTGGAAGGATGGTGCTGGAGGTGTACGGGTAGCACCGATTACAGGAAAAAGAAAGGGCCGCTGGTACTGCTGCCGACAGCGGTGTGTGATTGTAGGTTATGCAGCATACCAGGCTAATGGTGCTACACACACGATATGCACGTGCACGGGCTTGACGGCTCGCTTCTACATGCGTAGGTGTGTATGTGTATATATATATATATATATATATATAATTAACAGTGTGGCGGCAGAATATGTAATGACACCTGCCATACTTGTTTGTTGACAAGTGTATTCACACAATCGGTTATAAAACGTGCGTGTCCACTCACACGTACGTTGCTTTCGAATGACTTGAGAACTAGCAAATGAGTACAAATATTGTACTGAAATGTGCACTACTTGCGACTTACCTCTTCTCATAAAAGTATACACGTTATACTCGTACATGTTTGAGTGTATCAAAGAAAGCAAAGCAAGATGAGGGGAGTGTTGCTGA
>NW_021152938.1:1775-2369 GCF_002837175.3 Physeter macrocephalus | reverse complement strand
TCCCAGAAAGTCATCAATGGGGTCATACTGTGTGCAGCCTGCTCAGACTGGACTCTTTCACTTAGCAGTATATACTGAAGATTTATCCCTGTCTTTCCATAGGTTGATGGTGCATTCCTTTCTGCTGAGTAGTGTTCCACTGCATGTGTATGGGAGGAAAAACAATTTTCCCTCTACTTTTCTAAGTTTTTGGTTGAGGCCGCCCCCCTGCCCCTGTAATAAAAGACAGATTACCAGGAGAAAAGCAGAAGTTTAATAACATGTATACCTTCTGAATACAGGGGGGATACCATGGAAAACTGAGTCGCTTCCTGAAATGACCAAAACCTTTGCCTTCAATACCATCTTCAGCTAAAAACAGTAGAAAGATGCTGGGGAAGGGGGAAAGGCCAGTTATGGCAGGTTCTCATGCAAAGCACAGTAAACAAGGGTATGGCTATTTGCACATTTAAGTCAGGACTTCCCCATTGAAGAGAGTTAAGATTTAATTATCCTTCTATTTTTGGTGCAAAGGGATATACCCTTTAAATGGAGATTTCTCTGTTGTAAAAGTCCTTCATAAAACGGCAATCTCAGTTTTCTGAGATTTTTTTT
>NW_021152938.1:0-239 GCF_002837175.3 Physeter macrocephalus | reverse complement strand
TGTCAGGGCTTTTGTTAGGGACAGTGTCAGGGCCTGAGTTAGCACGTTCCTCCAGTCCTCAGGTAGGGACAGGTTCACACCCTCAGGACTAATTTCAGGGCCTTCTTTAGGGACAGCATGAGGGGTTTAGTTAGCATAAGAGGAGTCATTCCTGCAAGCACCCTGAAGGCCAACACACACGAATGCAGTCGTGAACCATGCACGCTGCTATGAAGGAATATTCCACAGCAGTTGAGTAC
>NW_021152937.1:2049-2369 GCF_002837175.3 Physeter macrocephalus | reverse complement strand
AACAAGAGAAGCCACAACAATGAGAAGCCCATGCACTGCAAGGAAGAGTAGCCCCCACTCGCCGCAACTAGAGAAAGCCCGCGCACACCAATGAAGACCCAATGTAGCCAAAAATAAATAAATTAATTAATTAAAAAATAAATAAAGTATACAATTCATTCATTAAAAAAAAATAAGGGCTTCCCTCGTGGCGCAGTGGTTGAGAGTCCACCTGCTGATGCAGGGGACGCGGGTTTGTGCCCGGGTCTGGGAAGATCCCACATGCCGCGGAGCGGCTGGGCCCGTGAGCCATGGTCGCTGAGCCTGCGCGTCCGGAGCCT
>NW_021152937.1:0-343 GCF_002837175.3 Physeter macrocephalus | reverse complement strand
CTTTTACATGTAGCTGTCCAGTTTTCCCAGCACTACTTATTGAAGAGGCTGTATTTCCTCCATTGTATATTCTTGCCTCCTTTATCAAAAATAAGGTGACCGTATGTGCATGGGTTTATCTCTGGGCTTTCTATCCTGTTCCATTGAAGGAAATAGTGGTCTTAAACAACAAAATAAACCAGCTAGATCTAACAGACATATATGGAACACTACCCAACAACAACAGCATACACATTATTCTCAACGACACATATATCATTTTCCAGGATAGACTATATGTTAGGTAAAAATTAAATCTCAATAGATAATTTTTTTTTGGCCGTGACACATGGCATGTGGGATC
>NW_021152935.1:0-2369 GCF_002837175.3 Physeter macrocephalus | reverse complement strand
CGAGTTTTGTCCTCTGGAACATACCTTCCCCAGCGGGTGACCTGCTGCTCTTTTCCCGGGTTTGTTCTTCACAAGCAGAGTTCTGCCCAAGTACAATTGAAGGGTGCGTGGATTGGCCGTATTGAAAGTCCTGTCGAGATTCAAATCCTTCCCACGTGGCGAGCAGTGGCTTTAGATCGGGTTTGTTCTTCACAAGCAGAGTTCTGCCCAAGTACAATTGAAGGGTGCGTGGATTGGCCGTATTGAAAGTCCTGTCGAGATTCAAATCCTTCCCACGTGGCGAGCAGTGGCTTTAGATCTTCGTAGATGTGCACGAACGCTTGACACGCTGCTGTTCCCAGTGAAACAAGACATCGTTGCTTTTCAGGTATTAAGGAAGGAGCCGTGTTCGTAGACGTATTTGGCAGCAGGCCTGCTGCTGCACAGCGCCGTGAAGGCGCTTGAGCTGTTGCCTCACTGATTCTCTCCCCAACAATTCGCGCGCTGTTTGACTCCGAACTTTTCTTTGCAGCTGCATGACCTGTTGTCACGGATGCGACTGCGGCCATTTCAACAGGACTCGCGGGCAGTGGAGCGGCCGCCTCAGCAGAAGAACAACCAGGGACACGACCGGCCGAACTACCAACAATAGGACTGTTCGATTCACCGATAGAGGTGTCCGCAGCATATCCAGATACAGGCGCTTCATCCATTCTGGTGGATGGTACACCTACATTAGAGTCTCTAGGCTTGCCTAAAGTGCTAGAAGTTGCCGCACCACGGAGAGTATCCGATGAGGGCTCAACGCGCGGCTGGTTTTCGACGCATAGTACGCATTGAAACAGGCCCATTACCACCGGCGCCAAGAGGAGGACGTCCACTCTTGGCGTCGGCTGTTCCGCCTTCGTTGAAGCTGTGATTGGAGTTGGAGCTTCTGCTTCCTTCTCTACCTTATGGTGCGGTGAGATCTCTTTGTCACCTAACGAACGGCAAAAGCACGGCAGCGCGTGAACAGGGCGGCCGAGGTGTACCGTCCGTATGTCCTGCGTAGTTGTAAGGCTACTCGGGACGTTGCACGCGACCTTCCAACGCTTTTACCGTGCACAGGAAAACACTGATACGCGGCACACATGGATAAATGTCTGAATAAAGACACATCGGTACGCCGGGAAAAGGCAAGTCCACTGCAGATGCTATGTATCTACAAAGGAACTCTTTTCGAATTATAAGCCTGGCACACCCAGAATTATGATAATGCAACATTTGTGACCTTCACCCCAAACTGTGGTGCAATTCAGAGATGTCGAATTTGAACAAGTCTATTGCAACACACGGGTACACACACACTGCTCCTTAATTATTTCGGAGTAACGCTGTACACAAAAAGGATCCCTGCGCGCACAGGCATCTTGTAAATATGTCTACATCGTTTCGGAAAGCAGTTGCTATCAATGGCTAAATGAAACGAATCAGTGCTACACTTTGGCAAAGCCGGCATACGTTTAACGTCACATCTAGAATATTTTCTTCCTCTATGGAGCACCGGTTGCAGAAAATAGAATGCTGACTTGCGAGCGCTGTGACGTCAGAAACGGGTGGATTACGCTTGCTCATCGGCACACACGCCGAGGTAATCGTTCGCAACCTATTTCAAAATACTGATACGCATGCACGTGTTCAAAGAAGCCTTGATCCTGCCAACGGTGCTGCTATATCTTCATTTAATTGGATGTGCAGCACCTATAGGAGTTGTTTCGCAACATGTAACAACTAAGCTGTGGAAGCTAAGTGGACTGCAGAGGGGGTATATTTGTACGTACGGGACAGTGCACTTAAATATACACGGAAACACGCATGTGATACCTGCCGCAGCTGAGACTTTGAAAGTTCCTTCTGCCTCCTCCATTTCATTTATCAGCGCGTCCTTGTCGCGTGCAGGACTGTAAGGGTCTCGTTTGGTGACGAAAACTGCTATGTGGACCAACAGCCGGTAGAGCACCGCGTTTGCTTTCAATAGAAGGCGGTCCCGCGAAGCAGGAGGCGCGCGCAGTAAGAGAAGGAGTGTTGCCGAAAGCAGCGATGTGGCACCGGGGCGTTGATGGTCCGTCACCGAGGCCAGAAATCCCCTGTGCGTTGTTGGTAGACAGGCGAGTATCGAATCCTAGAGAGCAAGAAATACAGGTCGAAAGGGAACAGGGGGAGAAAGAGACACACCGTTCAACAGTTGGGATGGTAGTAGCATCCTCATCATCGATTTGTGGTTGCACTCTGGGACAAGAGCCTTCGGCAGCCCCAAGCACGCGTACGTAGCCACGAGACACAACAAGAATCAATCTGAGAACTGAGAATTTAGGTGGTGCCACATCAGGAATGTCAGCAGAGAAACCCCG
>NW_021152933.1:0-2369 GCF_002837175.3 Physeter macrocephalus | reverse complement strand
GATTCCTGTACTTCCACTCCCGTAATCCAGTGTTGAGGATTCCTGGGTTCCTTCTGGCCTTCTCTCTCCTCATCTTCCCTAGTGAGGAAAAGTGATCCTTGTATTTCCAGGTTTTCAGGCATGAGACAACAAATACTAAGGGCCGAGGGAATAATTCGTCGTTCTGCGTGATGATTGTACTGCAGGCTTTGTAGATACCTACTGCAGGACAGGTCTGTAGCTGAAGAGAAATCACAATAGGAAGAGACTCTCTCTCACTGTCACCTAAGAATTAGAGAACAGAGCAAAGGCAGAAATGGGATATGATTAAAAACAAAAACGAAAAACTCTACAAGATGGTGAGAAGGGTGACATCTAGATTCTGGAGATGTGGTTCTGTGAAACTGGTGGCTCTTAGACAGAAACATACCTGCCCCTAGCAGCCTTGCTTTCGAAAGTCATTCAGATTAAAATGTAGATAATGAAAATAGGTCAGTATTTGATTTGATGCTTTTTAGGGATGACTCTTCTGTGTGCTGGGCACTCTAAGGAATAGAGATCTGAATTGAGCATGGTTGTTGACATTTAGAAACTTTACAGTTGAGTTGAGAAAAAAGAGCAGTAATAGCCTGAAGAATTAAGTAGTCATACGAGAAATAAAAATATGAGATATCACAAGAAGAGGCGAATAATTCACTAGAAAATTAACGGAACGATTAGGGCTTCAAACACTTAGACTAAGCAAGATATCACTCCAGGCTAGTCTGGGAATGCTTCACAGACTAGTAAGTATTGATATATAGAAAGAGGAGGGATATCCTAAAAGCTAGGATGAGGTGAGCAAAAAAATCATAAAGCCAGAAAGATAAGAGGGTTGTTCAGTGAACTTGGTGGGAACCAGAGAATTTCAGGATCTGAGAGATTGGTGTATAGTTGCAAAAATGTAGGTTGAGATCAGCTTGTGAAGTCTTGGTTGTCAGACTGAGGAGCTTAACGTTTTTCTAGTAGCCAGTAAAAATTTTTCAGTTCTGCTACCAGATAGGACACAGCAGATGGCAGAAAGCCATTACTTCCACTGAAACAGCTTAAAAAAATACATAAATTTTTAAAAGTCTCTTTCATGGAAGCAAAGAACTAAAATTAACAGAGACAGGGGAGCCCTTCCTAGATGAGCTGAGATGGCCAAGTGTGTACTTCTCTGGGAGCATTTGTCAAGTCTAGGCCAAGGCTGAAAATTAGGGTAGCATCAGCAGCGGGACCCTCCTAGGGGAAGGGAAACCAGTGGAGCACCTGACATGTAGGCCAGCGTGACCAACTGGAATCTGTAAATACCCCTGTTGTGTGGCTGGTTTTCCTTGCGGGATGTCTGCTGAGTGATTAGGGGGCATGGTAGGCTAGCGGACTGAACCTTCTAATCATCAAATCATGTTTAAAAGGAAGCTAACTAACAGAACATTGGTTTCCCAAGGGCAAAACCAATTTTCTATGGTAGAAAAAAATGTTTATGAGAGCTGAAAAAAATCATGTTTTAAATTTTTTGTGTGTGTGTGTGGTATGCGGGCCTCCCTCTGCTGTGGCCTCTCCCTTTGCGGAGCACAGGCTCCGGACGCGCAGGCCCAGCGGCCATGGCTCACGGGCCCAGCCGCTCCGCGGCATGTGGGATCCTCCCACACCGGGGCGCGAACCCGGTTCCCCTGCATCGGAAGGCGGACGCGCAACCACTGCGCCACCAGGGAAGCCCCATAAATTTTTTTTTTTTTTTGCGGTACGCGGGCCTCTCCCGTTGCGGAGCAAAGGATCCGGACGCGCAGGCTCAGCGGCCATGGCTCACGGGCCCAACTGCTCCACGGCATGTGGGATCTTCCCGGACCGGGGCACGAACCCGTGTCCCCTGCACCGGCAGGCGCACTCTCAACCACTGCGCCACCAGGGAAGCCCTCCATGTTTTCAATTTTTAAACGAGATTTAGAAAATTTGTTACGGGAAATCAGGATTTTTGTTTTTAAATTTTATTTATTTATTTATTTATGGCGGCACTGGGTCTTCTTTTCTGTGCGCAGGCTTCCTCTAGTTGCGGCGAGCGGCGGCCATTCTTCATCGCGGTGCGCGGGCCTCTCACTGTCATGGCCTATGTTGTTGAGAATCACAAGCTCCAGACGCGCAGGCTCAGTAGTTGTGGCTCACGGGCCCAGTTGCTCCGCGGCATGTGGGATCTTCCCAGACCAGGGCTCGAACCCTTGTCCCCTGCATTGGCAGGCAGACTGTCAACCACTGCACGACCAGGGAAGCCCCAGGAAATCAGGATTTTAAAACCCATTTTGTGTTAATATTTTCACCAATATTGTTCTTTAATATGCGTTCTGAGAGTTGCATAATGTACATTCCCATCC
>NW_021152932.1:2027-2370 GCF_002837175.3 Physeter macrocephalus | reverse complement strand
GCGGGTGCATGCACAGACGAGACAGCGGCTGCAGCTCTGACAGCCAGGCAACACAATATGCTGTCTCTCCTAAAAGCAGCCGCAGCAATGTACATAGACGGCTGGTGCTGCGGCCTGTAGTCGATGAAGACTGGTTGAGGGACAGCAAGGTCTTCAACAGCAACACCACAGCTGCAGCAGCAGCAGTGACTCCTCGACGCAGGTACGCTGCAGCTGCAACCGCGGAAGCCAACGCCGGACCAGCAGTAGCAGCAGTTTTTTAAACCGCAGCTCCAACAGCAGCAACTGCTGGACGGCTGCAGCAGGAAAAACAACGGCGCCACGCAGGAGCCGCAACAGGAGA
>NW_021152932.1:0-1191 GCF_002837175.3 Physeter macrocephalus | reverse complement strand
AACAGTGCAGCTGATTGAACCAAGGTGGTGACAGGACCGCATCATGGAGGATGAAGAACACAATCCCAGAGCAGCGCCGGCAGCAGCAGCAGCAGGCGCCGCAGCAGAATCAACAGGAGCAGCAGCAACAGCAGCAGCAGCAACAGTAGCAGCAGCCGAATCAGTATTACACAGAGGTAGCAGCATGACTGTAGCAGAGACTTGCGAGAAAGAGCGGAAGGTGAGTGACAAAAGCAGCACTGAAGAAGAACCGGGAAGGACCGCCTGCAGGTGTGCAGAAGGAAGAGGCGAGAGTATACAGAGTGAGGGGAAAAAGAGCATCACCATAGAGGCCACAGGGGCTGCAGCAGCAGCAGCACCACTAACAGCAACAGCAGCAGCAGCAGTAGCGAACACCCGAAGCAGCAGCACCTGCAACATGCACGCACAATCGATATACACGGACATCACATATACCACTGTATACAGCAACACAACTGACACTGTTTAAGGAGGAAGGGTCAGCAGAGCGCAAGTTTGCTGCAAACTCATCATGTGATCGGCGTCTTCCTGGCGAAGAGGGGGGGCGTTTGCAACAGGAAGGGACGGCTGGATCCGCCGATATATTCCATTCCGTCATCACTGTTTATACACCTCCCGCCTACGCCTCTCTATAGATCTGCCTGAAGGAAGTGCTATGCAAATGTCGGGAGCCCTCTGCAACATGAAAGGAAAGGTCAATAATGAACTTTCTTCATTCGTAACTGTCTACACACGTACATATCTGTGTCTCTATGCATAGAACAAATATTAGTGTAAGGTTTCCTCGTTTGTCGATGCGTAAGGCCTGCGTTCAATCGCGCAGTACTGTGTGCGCATCTGCGCACGTACGGATGCCCCTGAGCCGCAAACACGCCTAGTATGTGTAATCTGTGCATTGAAAGCGTATACAGCTATTACGTAAACAGTATGGTACCACCGGTCGAAACAGCTGGGATGAGACACCTGACCGTGTGGTTTCTCAATACCTCATACACAGCATTTTCAGTACGTTCCACGAAACAAACTGCGCATGCGAGTGCCTTGCACAACGTACCAGCGGTGCAATTGCGTACATGTATGTTACTCATAGAGATAGATACAGATCTATACAGAGTAGGACACATATATATCGACATATGGGTGACTATCCACATGCACGTATACTTTACA
>NW_021152931.1:1735-2370 GCF_002837175.3 Physeter macrocephalus | reverse complement strand
AGAGAAGCAGCAGCTTGCAATAGACAAGCACAACCACAGGGAGATGGAGAACTGCCAGCAGGTGAGAACCGTAGAATGTACGATGAGAGGCACCTGTCACTGTGGACGCTTCATTTTCGCACTCCGTAATGACCCCAAGTATTCTTAGCCGCTTCTGTGCCTGCCGCACATCTCGCATGTGCACCGGAGGCCTGTTTGCAAATGATGGAAGGGGATCAGCTGGAGCAGCACGATGTTCTTTGCCGACTTCGCTTTGTTCTCTATGAATCAGCCACGAAGCAGCAACATGTGGAACTGGCATTCCAGCAGGAGCTGCTCTGATGTAGTGGAGCTGCTCGGGCGTTCGAGCCGTACACCCAGCAGCATAACAGCAGGTGCAAGCACCTCGCTGAACAGCAGTGCCCGCCGGCCATCTCTCCCCCTGCATGTCGCTGAAGAAGTGAGATCAACAAATGTGCACGTTAGAATGAACTCAGAAGCCCACTTGCTGGCAGCACACCATTGCGTTATCCTCTTCCCGCTGCTGCGCCTGCTGCTGCTGACCGTACAAACCCGTTTGTTTTCTATACTAGCCTGGTTGCCCGTTCTTTACCAGAGACTACCTTGGTGGCTGGGAGCGCAGCGCCTGTGTCTGT
>NW_021152931.1:0-258 GCF_002837175.3 Physeter macrocephalus | reverse complement strand
CACAGTATTCTACTGGTTGTTCTTGAAAGTGGTGCTTCCTAGATTTCCTGCTGCAGACATGTCTGTGTTTACACTTAGCGCGGTCTCAGTAAGAGAACATCCACCGAAACGCCAGCTCACCTGTGTATACACATGGTTCCCTAGAATAACCTAGAGTGTCTACCAGTAGAAATAACAGTCCATTTCAAATGCCGGTTGCGTTCAATGAGGCAGGGTATCAAGCTAGAGGAGCAAGTATGTCCTCGGCTATGTCTTCAG
>NW_021152930.1:2096-2370 GCF_002837175.3 Physeter macrocephalus | reverse complement strand
CGTGCGTATGTACGTGCACACGTAAGTAGACACATATATTAGACAAACCCCTGCACAGGTGATGATGACGTAAACAGCCGCCGCCTAAACCCAGATATGTGGCAGTAGGACACCTCATCCTTCCCGCCAGTCATCTGCTGCTGCATGTTTGTTGTTTGCAACAAAAGAATGGTTCCATTAACTGCTCCCGTAAGGAGAACTGCTGCCTGCGAAGCCCGCGCTCCAGTCCCTCTTCTTATCCATGCACACGTTCACATACAAACACAGATTACGC
>NW_021152930.1:0-1314 GCF_002837175.3 Physeter macrocephalus | reverse complement strand
GTCTTGCTACGAATAGAGAAGCCCTCCTCTGCCTCAAAGACGTTCCTTCTTCAATCACCGTTCCCTTCTGTCAATTTTCCAGTTCCTTTCTTTGTCGAAAAACTTCTGAAGTATGATAGGCTCTCGTTCTTTCGTTTCTCTCCTGTGAACATCACCATCAGCTTTATTTTCCTCCGTCAATACAACCTTTACGCTGCAGTCAACTTTAACCCATGATTTCTCCTCTCCTGTCGCGCCCCCTCTCCCTCTGCCGCTGCCGTTGGACTTTCAGACGAACGTATACGCACTACATTCTTACACTCCAAAGTGTACTGCTGTCACCAAAGAAAAAGCTATACACCTGCAATCTCGAAGTATACTATATAGGATAGAACCTGGAATGACGAAGGAAACGTGGGAAGGAAACATTCCCTCCACGTCGTTTCCCTTGTTGCACAGAGGTTCTAGTTAAGAGATGTAAACTGAGCTCCAAATCGGTAGCCAGCAAAACAAATTCACAGAGCGGACCGGCATTCTTCTCCGCTGAACCCTACGTGCACGGCTGTAGCAAAAGGCCTATCATAGATTCAACCTGAGAACGATACATAAAAAACGAAGCAAAAGAAATTGAAGACGGCTGGTGGGTGGGGAACATTCAATAAGACGACTCCGCTTATATACATACACGTGCGTCCACACATCTGTGTGTTCACACACAGACCCGGTCAACATTCATACACATACGCACGAGGATGACTTGGGCTCACATTATTCTACTGCAGTACTTCATATGGAAAGGCACAGTCCGTATAATTTGCCGATGCTTGCTGGTTGTTGCTTTTTGCTGTAAGCTTCGTGTGAAACTCTTTTCACTAATGAACCACTCATATACACACCTTCTGTCTCCCACTAGTAAGAACGTGGTGCCGTCAGTCCTGAAGAGACAGCAGTGGCGACCTAGTTTCGTGCCTGGAAAGCTAGCAGCGCGTGTTACTGCGGCGCCTGCTCCCGCTACAAGTCACAACGATTCCTGCCACTGTTCCTGAGGCACCTGCTCCAGACGCAGCTGAAAACCTCCGCTACTGCTGCTCTTACTCCTGCTGTACTCAAAACGTTTGCCGCTACTGTTGCTCCTGCTCCAGCTGCAATTCAGACCTCCTGTCGCAACTGGTGTTCCCGCCGCACCTTAAATTATCTGCTGCTACTGCCTGCTACTTCGGCACGCTGAATCGCGTGCTGCTGCGCACGTAGTTGAACAACCTTCCTCCTGCTGCTACAGCGGCTGATGCAGCTCCCCCGGTGTTGCAACCACTACGCAGCAGCAATCGTTTCTTC
>NW_021152929.1:1127-2370 GCF_002837175.3 Physeter macrocephalus | reverse complement strand
ACTTACGGAGCGTTTCAATCGACGAAGTTGTTGCTACCTTCTCCCTGTTGCGCCCTGCAGTTTGGGGGCGAAGGTGGATGCTGTCACGAAGACAATATTTGTACGTGTTAAACTTGCAATGGTGACCTGGTCAGCTGCGCAGATCAAGGCCAGGTGTACCCCTCATGCAGGAACAATACGTATCCAGTTGTGCAGATGCAGAACACGGGGGCCTCACCATGTCTGGGTCGTCGCATACACATTGATATGTACCGCCACATGGTAATGTCTGTAGGCGGCGTTCCAACAGGCCGGCAGGCCTGGTCTGTGTGGAAAGTAGCAACTTACATGTATGAGCGTTCAGGAGCTCAAGACAACTTTCAGCCGCCTTTAGCATGCGTGTAACTCGCAATTGTAATGCCTTCTACCAGTGATGCACTCTTTTTTCTATGAATTTTTCCCTTCGCTAATAAGCTGCAGTGGGGTGATCCTGTGGTTGTGGCTGCAGTGCGTGAACCTTCGCCTGTCCAGTCGTTGCTTGGAGCTGAGCTGCCAGGATCTCCGTCAGCTGCGAGTCTTCTCCAGGAAGCGTCTTGCGCTTTGTGTCAACACTCCAACCCCTCTGCGACGTGTCACGTTCGCGGTGGCGACGTGTACCCAATCTCGGGAGACGGACAGCAAGATGAAAGCCTTCACATACGCAGGAGTGTGGGAATCAACATACGGTCCGCAACGTCAAGTCCGCAGCATCTCTGTCCCTGCATCAAAATCCAGAACGCACTCACGTGGCCAGCAGGAGAAGTGCATCTTCCTTCGTGCTCTATACCCGGGTGTGAGCGTGACATGGCGGCAACATGCGCTATCCCGTCGGCAGCAGCTGCATCCTCGAGCAGCGAAACGAATGGTAGTTCCTCACAGAAGACGTCTTGCGGGGAAGTACTCACTGCGCAGATGGAGGCAGCTGAGGTGGGACGGAACTGGGCAAAGGAGAGTGAATGCACGGACATTCAGATGGAAACTGGCGTGGGTGACCGACTCTCCAGCAATAACATGCAACTCATCAGGTCCAGGCGGTCAATCGACTCTCCGCAGAATGAGCTGAGAGGACAAATCAGCATGGTGCAGCGTCCGAGGTTCCTTCCGGTGGAAAAATCCTCGAGGATTAGCGGGCACTTTGATGTGACTCACCCCCACAACCACTCCCACTGCTCCGTGGATCCCACGCAGTTCGACACAGGAACGACAAGGACATTGGATTCGCGCG
>NW_021152929.1:0-272 GCF_002837175.3 Physeter macrocephalus | reverse complement strand
GGAGTCCGAAAAGCCAGACGGTGCATCTCACCAGCCATCGCATTCCCCTGGACTCTCACAGGGTAACTGAATTAACGGGTGGCACAGCATCACGAATGTCGTCGACTGTACAAAGTTGCGCGCTGTGCAAATACTGTATCACGTCTATTATGAGAGAGTACTTGATGCACGTTTGTGAGTACACTTTTTTCGTTGAATCACAGGATCATGGAATGCCGTTGTTTGGGTTGCTCTTGCGCAACCTTCTGCTGCAGGGTCCCCTGGGGTCACTA
>NW_021152928.1:2102-2371 GCF_002837175.3 Physeter macrocephalus | reverse complement strand
TACCTGATGGGAAATTAGAGTGACATGTGCCTGTCCAAACACCTACAGCTGATCTCTCATTGGTTCCCCCTCTCCCAGTTCATCTTCCGAACAAATTGCAGACTGTAGGAAACAGGAGGTTAAAGGCGCTGATTCCCCAAGTGGGGAGATTTTTAGTCAAGCGGCTGGAATGGCGAACCCGAGCACCAGGAGATGAAAAATGAGGTGCGTTTTAGAAAGCTTTGCCGATCACACGGTGTACCATTCGCTGGGTTTCCCATGAGTGTTTT
>NW_021152928.1:0-494 GCF_002837175.3 Physeter macrocephalus | reverse complement strand
AGGGAACACGGGTTCGTGCCCCAGTCCGGGAAGATCCCACATGCCGCGGAGTAGCTGGGCCCGTGAGCCATGGCCGCTGAGCCTGTGCTTCCAGAGCCTGTGCTCCGCAACGGGAGGGGCCACAATAGTGAGAGGCCCGCGTACCGCAAAAAAAAAAAAAAAAGAGTCACAAGCTATAGTCAATTACAAACAAGTGGAGGTAGCCAGAGCCTTCAAGGCAGAGGTTTCTCTGATGAGGGTGGCAGTTTCTCCCTGCTGTGCCTGCTCAGGGCGCTCTCACATTTGAATCCCAGCTCTGTCCCTCTTGTGGGAGCTGAATCTTCCCCAGCCCCAGTTGTCAGTGTGTGTCCCTCCCTCCCCTCCGCCCCTCTCCTGTAGTGACCTTTGCAGCGCTGCCACCATCATCCCAGCTGTTTCTTTCTTTTTTTTAATTGAAGTATAGTTGTTTTACAGTGTTGTGTTAGTTTCAGGTGTACAGCAAAGTGATTCAGTTA
>NW_021152927.1:0-1035 GCF_002837175.3 Physeter macrocephalus | reverse complement strand
CAGACAGCCTCCATACAAGGCAGAGTCTGGTAAACAAGCACTCTGGGGGCAGCCAAGCCTACAAGACCACACACAGTACTCAGCCCACCACAACAGAAGAGCCCAAGCAGCCCACATAGGGGGTACACCTAGAACATATCGTTCTAGTGGCCAGGGGACAGTGGGCTGCTGGGACACAGAGGACCTCTCCTACAAAAGGCCACTTCTCCAAGGTCAGGAAATGTAACAAACCTACTACGTACAGAGCAATAAAAACAGCAAGTTTAGAAAAATGAGGTGATACAGAAACACGATCCAAATGAAGGAACAAGATAAGAACTCAGAAGAGGATCTAAGCGAAGTGGAGATAGCCCATCTCCTCAACAAAGAGTTCAAGGTAATGACTGTAAAGATGATCAAAGAACTCAGGAGAAGAATGGACAACCAGAGCACGAAGTTCGAATTTTTTTTAAAAAAGAGTGAGACCATTAAAGAACAACACAACAGACAGTAGGAATACAATAACTGAAATGCAAAATACACTAAAAGGAAACTACTGTAGACAAAATGATACAGAGGAATGAATCAGAAAACTGAAGGACAGAGTACTGGCAGTCACTGAAGATGAACGGACAAACAATAGGTTAAAATGAAATCAGGAAAGTTGAACAGACGTGTGAAACAACATCAAGTGTACTAATATTTGCATTATACTGGTCCCAGAAGCAAAAAGGTAAGAGAAAGCAATGTAGAACATACCTGAAGACATAAGAGCTGAAAACTTCCATAACCTGGGAAAGAAAACAGACATCCAAGTCCAGTAAACACAGTAAGGCCAAAGCAGGATCAACCCAAAGAGGACCACACCAAGACTCATTGTAATTAAAATGGAAAAAAAAATAAAGATAAAAAGACACTATTAAAAGGAGCAAAGGAAAAGCAACAAGTTACAAAGATGGGAACTTGCATAAAGTTATCAGCTGACTTTTCAGGATAACCTCTGCGTGCCAGAAGGCAGTGGCATGGTATATTTAAAGTCATGAAAGGGAAAAGCCT
>NW_021152926.1:0-2371 GCF_002837175.3 Physeter macrocephalus | reverse complement strand
CGACCGTACTCTGCAAACGAGTACTCGGGTCGGAAACTGTGAGGCGGGTTGATAGGGACCATCAAGAATAGGAAGTCGACAACGTGCTTCTTAACAAATTGTGTAGCACATAATCTGATGTGTGAGGTCGGTTTATTCGCTTCGCAAGCGTCGCAACTGGCAGGCTATATAGAGCGAACCAGCGGCACACAAAGGATGTACAGCAAGTTGTCACCCAGAGGAAGCACCACTGAAAAAATGCAGAGTGGCAATACCCTCAGGCAGCTACAGCCTATTTTAAGGACGGAAGGCATTTACTGAAAAGCAGTCCGGCAGAAACCAAGCCTAACCACTCTTTTTGCCACTTGTAAATGCAAAAAATTCAATTCTGTACATCGTGCACGAAGGAGGTTGGATATTCGTGCAAATGTGCGCGGAATACATACACCGCAGCAGGCCGTTAAAATCTGACGGCCATAATGTGTCCCGATGGTACATTTAGGAGATTTTCGAAGGCACAAAGCAGACGTCAGGCACAGAATGCACAACATAATCAAGGAAAAGCAGCGAAAATGATGCCGCCAGTGTGGAAAATGATCAGTACAAGCTGTTATGTTTGGGGTTAGGGAAAAGTTGACGCTTGCAGGCGGTCCCGGAAGACAGCGCCTGCGTGAAACGAGGAAGTACGGAACACGTGGTGTGTGCAACGAACGAAAGATGGAATCCAGAATCCTGTACAGTTTTGCTTCGCATAGCAGGCGAGTGTCAACAATGGTAGTGATTGCAGCCATCTGCACTTTCAGGGCAAGTTATAAATGCAGGCTATCAACTCCGGTATTTAAAAGAGAAAGGAAGCCATGTCGGGTGGGTTATATGGGAAAAAGATGACATTGTTTCTTTGTTAACGTGACCACCAATTCACCAAGCTGTCTGACGCGCCTAGATTAGCATTCAGTTCGTTGTGCTTCCTTCGTTTGTGCAGATAATAAGTGGCGCTTCAGCGTGGAACCTGTTTTGTTGTAGAGGCTGCAAACACAGCCGAACAGCAACGCGTTGGGTCCACGTACAAGACATTCTTCCCGTACGGCGTCGTGTGACAGCACTCTGTTACAGACTCATATCCAAGACACTCAAGACGACGTGCTTGCAAAACATAAACCTCCTGACTCGACCACGTGCTATGGAAGCACAAACGGCATCGCACCCCCATCGAATTCCTACGGCTTGGTGGCCCTTACACATTCTCCTTCAGTCAACTTACAGTCTCGAGTCCGTGTAGAGAGGCAGTCTTCGCTCTACCAGGTGATTCACCTTTCGCATCAAAGTCGCGCTAGTACAGTGACTGGAGAAGACAAAGTTGTTCTGCTGTGGAAGTGCCCTTTCCTCGACCAGTGCTGCTCCCCTGCGACTAAAAAGGTCGAGAAAGGTAACATCGGACAGTTGTAGTAGGATGTGGACACGTGGCACAAAGCCACCTTCCACCACGTTCAAAACAGGAGGGCACAGCTTTAGCTATCTGACGTAGCAGAAAATTCGTATGAACACGAAAGCGCATGTTTTTCAGACTACAACCACTATAATGGTAAAGACTAGTAACAGACCTACGTTAGCCACATGCGGTCCCAGTCAAGCGCATTCCTTTCTGCTCTTTCCACTTCACAGTTAAAAGAAGATTAAGCACTCTTGTCCGTTTCATCCGGTACTGAAACGGCTTCTTCCGTCGCACACTCGAGTAGGTGTACGAAACAAAGTTCCGACCGTTCAGTAAAACACTTTCCCAGTAGTGAGGCACTCGAGAATAAACAACACTCCTTCACATAAGGACGCCGCGCAACAATTGGGAGGCCCATAAGCAGACAGCAATCTAAATGGAATTGCGTCGCCTTTAGGCTTGTATTCGCACACTCCGTCAATATTAAGGTCAAAAGACCCGCCTGCGGGTTGAACAATGGGAATGCATCACAGAGGATGTTGAATGACCGGGTGAGGGCGCACAAAAGAGTGAATAGGCTCTCAGACGGTCGTGAGACCGTAGCAAATCTTTGTAAGATGGCTAGAAACACGTATGTGTAATCCATGCATGTGGTTTAACATGCCGCGCTTACTAACTCGCTGTCGGACCGTCAAAGCACCCAGCACCGAGACATGAGAAACTAAAAATTATGGTACGCCGCTTCCGAGGAGTTATGAGACCACCGTCTTAGGTAGCGATCTAGTAGGTGGTCGCAAGAAGCACGAAAACTGCGTTGGGACGACCTGCGGCTCAGTAGGGCATGCCCCTGTGAACACCACCGCATATGACCTGTTTCTAAAACAAGCTTATAGAAGGACTACCAGTGTATACCTGGGGATAGAAAACTTTCGACTTTCCGTAGTTGAGCCACTTCCTCAG
>NW_021152925.1:1784-2371 GCF_002837175.3 Physeter macrocephalus | reverse complement strand
TAATCTTGAGGGGTGGCCACGTACGCTTCGCATACCCGCAGGCGGTTTGTGACTAAATTTCCTCCCGAAAACACGTGCCCCTCATACGTACTGTACATGTACGGACTGAAAGCGAGAAGTCGAGTCAAGTATTTTATGGAGGATCCGGTGATACAGTGGAGGTCGTATGCTTGCGAAAAAGTGTACTCAGTGAAAAATTCGAGCATTTTCCTCGAGACGCCTGTCGTAACATCAGTCGCACCGCAACAGCTGCTGGCATCCCTCAGTTTACTACCAGCGCCAGCAGCACCGTGTACGGACCCGGGCGAAAGTCTCATGGGAGCAGGACTCTCGACGGACGTCACAGACATCGAAGGGGCGGCAGCAGAGTAATCACTGTATGCAACAGCAGCCGCCAAGGCGGCAGAAGTAGAAGAAACTGTCGTTTTTTCAGGTGTGGCGGTAGCGCCAGCTGCTGCAGCAGCAGCACGAAGGGCGGCACCCGCCTCAGCAAATCCAGCAGGGTGAAAAAACAGCGAGTGGGGATGTATAGAGGGACTAGGAGAAAAGTGAGAAACTCCTTTCTGAGGTGTCGACGTAGTACCGGT
>NW_021152925.1:0-386 GCF_002837175.3 Physeter macrocephalus | reverse complement strand
AAGCGAGCTATACATATATATATATATATATATATATATATATATATATATATACACGTACTTGTAGGTGTCTCTCTCTCTATGTATGCTATAGTATGCGCATACGCACAGGCGGCCTTGTGCATGCAGAAACATGAGAGACATTCGCCCTGCGTAGATCATCCACTGCAGCGGCTGTGAGTGGACGCAGCAGCTTACATACAAGCGCCTCCAAGAGCAAGTGCAAAGAGCCTCCCTACACATACATATGCGTGATTGAATGAAAGGCTACCTACTACTGGGCGTATATTGTTGGTATAGCAAATATGCATGAGTTTAGTGCGAGCACATCTGGTATACTATCGATGTGCCATAAATATTAATTTTTCGTACAATTTTGGACGCGT
>NW_021152924.1:0-2371 GCF_002837175.3 Physeter macrocephalus | reverse complement strand
CGTACTTCATTCTCATTCTTCAGGACGCTTAAACTATCTATCATGACACAGTCACTGTCTTTATCATCTCTCTCCCCCAGTAGAATGTAAGCCCCCAGAGAGCAGGGAGTCCTGTCTCTCTTGTTCCCTGCTGTGCCCCAGGGCCTTAGCACGTGCCTGGCACATAGTAGGAACCATGAGTGAATAGCAGCAGTGTCCCCTCCACCCTGACTCTGTCTAGTACAGTTACAGCTGAGGCTAAATTGAAAATCACAGTGGGAACTCCCTGGCGGTCCAGTGGTTAGGGCTGTGCACTTCCACTGCAGGGGCTCAGGTTCGATCCCTGGTCGGGGAGCTAAGATCCTGCAAGCCAAGGGGTGCGGCCAAAAAAACCAAAAATAAAATCACAGTAACACAGTAATGTTTTTAGTGAGACAGGAAACAAGAAGAGGTTCCCTATGGACTTGGTGTCAGGTGGCTCCGAGTAGCGATTATGAATTTCACAGATTCTTTCCCACGATCCTGACGTGGGAACCATTGTTTCTTCTGGAAAGCAGCTGGAGTGTGTTTAGTTGTGGCTTGTGGAAGGTCTCCTTACTAGATGTGTGACCTTGGGCAAGTCACTGATGTTTTAAAAGACTGCCGCCTCTTTGGTCCAATAGAGGATGTAATATCACTGACCCCATAGGCTTGTTGACCTCATAGGACTGCATGTGACCGAGCTTATCAAAGCACTTAGATTAGTAACATGCCTTCATTATTTTGAGTTATCGCTAACCCTGGCCTACACGGACCCGCAGTAGTTACCACCCAACCAGAATTGTCCATGTAGAGCTGACATTGTTTATTCATTTGAACACAGGGCTTCAGGAACCTGTTTATATAGCTGTTTTTAGGGTTTACAGGGGACGGGGCCTGACCAGACAGGAGAAGAAATAAGCTGTGGACTGGAGGAAGGCTGGCTTGCCACCCACTGCTAATTAAACAAGATGCCCAAGGCTTGTCCACCAGAATCCCCTGGGCTGCTGTGACAGCACCGATGCTGGGCTCCACCCCAGCCAGGGTTGAGACCTGCTGCTCTGAACTCGAGGGAGGTGCTGTTTGGCTCTTCCCTGGATCCCTTTCCAAAGGTGTGTTAGCTCCACAGAGTGACTTTGTCATCATAGAAACGGGACATGTGATTGTCATTGTCCTCCTGTTGAAAAGATAAAGGTTTTCCTTTGTGGTGTGGGATAAGTGGGGCGTGGCCGAGCTCACTTCGTCTCTGAAGTGGGCACCATTGGGGCACAGTTTCTGGTGTGGGTGGTGAGTAGGGAGGGCTGTGCTACGGCTGCCCTTTCCCGACAGAGAAGATGCCCTGGAGTCAGTGGGGACTACGGATGACAGTGGACTTGACCTTTCAGAGCCTGAGTCCTTTTCCACACAGAGGGCTAAGTTGGCTTGAGTCCTATTCCATGCAGCTGGCGAAGTGTTAGGAAAATGGAGAGAACAGCCCACGAACTCCATTCTGGATGTTTACAAATTCCATAAGCAGTTAACTATCCTCCACAGCCCTAGATAGGATTCTTTCTCAGATTCTGCTGCCTAGAAGTTCCTTGAAATACTAGTGACCCATCCCCCAGCACAGGAATAGCGTTTACTTCTAGGTACAAGTTCAAGTCAAAGCTTAATTCCATACAGCTAACCCAGGAGAGCACGGAAGTCAGTGATACCGAGCCTCTGAGCTGCTCTTTCGCTGGGTGATGATTGTTCCCTTTGTGACCTGGACAGCCTGTGACAGCTGCAGGGGGAAGGGCATATTTGTGAGTTTAGGGGCCGGTGAGTTGTCCACCGGGGAGCTTGAAGAGCCCAGCTGAGATGAGGCAGTGAGGGTCAGTGACAGATGCTTCTTGGGAGCGGGGAGGGGACATCAGGGTACCTGTGGCCAGTATTCTTGAGTTCCGAGGGTAGAATACACAGTACTGATTGCATTTTCAGGTAGCATTTCATGCCTTTGTGATTGTCAGAGTGATGTGAACGTTTATAGAAAATTCAGAGCTTCTGGAATATGAGGCTGTCGAAAACCTGGGACCCTCCAGGCACTTTTCCTGGGCTGGCTTCTTTTTTCTCCCCATGTGAAAGGACTAAAAATTCATTTTCAATTCCAGCAGCTGTTTGAGTCACTGTTTCAAAGCTGTTCAACACACGATAAAAGGTACTGTCCATAAAACGCACAAGGGCAGAGATGATCCCAAGCCCAGCTTTGCATTCTTACAAATAAAGAATAAGAGATAAAATATTCTTTACCCCCAAACCAGATAAATTTGATTTCTCTCCATCCTGTATTTAAATGCAGATATATGTGTGTGTATGCTTATTTTTAAAAACTGGAATATTTTACATAGAGCTTTTT
>NW_021152923.1:0-2371 GCF_002837175.3 Physeter macrocephalus | reverse complement strand
ACAATACAGAATAAAGTGCCACAAGGTTTGCTCTTGCTCTGAATCTTTGCGCGTGCCACCCCAAACAAAAAGGCGCACGTGATGTTGCTCCGCAACATTGCAGCGTCTGCACGTGCCCGCATTTATCTACGCTAATGCCTACAGAGTTCGAAGAATAATGCATAAATATACAACGACTAGTGCATACATATCAGTGCAGTCACGGCAGCACGGAGAGGCAGTTATACATACGGGCTGTCTGACGTTTCCCTCATTCCTTTACATGCGTTCGTACGCAGAAGACAACTTAACACTGCGAGGTGCTCCAGTACGTGGAAAGGGTCTCCTTCGGCGCAGAGTGCAGAAGCCTTACACGTGGAAGAATTCACAGAAGACCTAAAAGTCCTAAAGCGCACGTACACACGTAGAGCTATATGCCATACATCTGCCGGATAAGTGCGTCGCTTGTGACAGCAGCAGACTGAGCGCCCGTCTTACCATCGCCATTGTTCAGAGGAGTACAGGTAATGAGATCCCAAGGGAAGGATGCGATATAATAAAATGGGCAAAAGAACCCTCTTATCCGGCGTCTGGAGACCGCAAAGGTGCGTCAAGGAAGAGACAAGAGAAAGCTGCTGGAGAGACTATTCCAGAAGAAGCTCCACGCACATCTGACTTATACGAGGCGTAAAGAACTCTTTTGTACGCCGCAGGGTTCCAACGAAAGCGTGTAGTCTCCAAATGTCGACGTGTGTGGGTGTCGCATCTAAGACGATTACATCCTACACAAATAATTGCATGTCACAGATACTGGCATCTCCACATGCTGTTGCCGTCCACCACGCAGACTCACACAGGTTACGCAAAGAGTGTCACACGCGAATGCATGGAGCCATGAGATCGGGAAATGCTGAAAACATTTTGTCCGCACGTGTGCCTAAAAATTGAGAATTCCCGTTTCCAGAGCAGTAAACCACCAGCGGCGGAATGACTTGGCTGTGCACAAACCAGAAACCACCACGGCAATGGAGCCGCGCCACTGGACGACTGCAAATTCTTGGTATGCTGAGGATGATGGCCGAGAAAGGGAAGTCTTTGACGCAGCGCAGCGACGATGCATCACTGCCTTCTCAAGGATAACAGGATAACAGTATGACTACAATTCTGGTCTGGGAGTTTCTGCCGGAGTGTCACACACCACATGATCGCAGTATTCACCCCACCAAATACGGAAGATTACCCCAGAAAGCATGGAAACATAAAAGTGGATGTGATATAGTTTATGGAATTTGCGTTGTCTCGCGTCCCTGACATGCAGATTCGCCACCAAAAACTGCTTTTTCCCTCTGTTGTTCGTTGGATATACTCACTCAAACGTTCAGGATGCTAGCGCTTCAGCAGAGCTCGGTACCGCTTTGGTCAAGAATATGCCCTTACTTGCGACGGCGCAAAACTGCTATTACCTTCTGCCCCTCTGACCACAACACCGCGATGTGCGCAGCCGATAAGGCATCGGTACAGACGATAGAGTGGGAAAACGGACGGGAAAATGTCTTGAAAGAGCTACACATACCCTCTTAGACCACTGTTTGTGGAGCGTTGAAAATGGCACGTTTTTTCACACCTCTGCGTCGAGTAATGTCGATCGCCTCGGTCTGACAGTCCTGAACCACGGCAGAAGGACAACGCGCACGGGAATCTCATCCGTGTGGCTAGCAAGCCTATTCAAATGCATGCAGACCAAACCCGATTAAAGCCAAACAAACATTCGCTGCCGTCCCGCCGTTTAACTTGCTGCATAACGTACTGTAGGTGTTTCTTCAGGAGCCTGGTAAGGAAAGAAGCGGAATTAAAGTTTTTCCCTTCCAATCTACTTCCGTTGTTTCAGCGTTGTTGCTCACTGCCTGTACGTGTATGTGCACGTCTGCTTTGAAAATGTGTATGCTACACATGGATAACTGAATGATAGGCTTAATTTATGGTCACGCAAGTGCCCTACATCAAGGTTTACGAGTTTTCAGAAAGTGACGTTATGCCACATGGAAGCGGCGGAGTTCACGTGCGTGCCAGTATGTATCTACGATGGGTGTTGAGAGTCGAAAGCCGAAAGCCGAGGATGTCAAAGGGTCACCAACGGTGTATTCCCAAACGTAGGGCACTTGCACGCGCCGTTGTGCCCTATCCGACATATCAGTGTAAATAGCTCTGTATGCCATATACAATCTTAGGACGTAAAATGAGTGTCCAAGTATTCATGTACACATCAGCCATCCAATGCAGAAGCTACCTAACGGGCCGGCCAATTCGGTCGACCAATATGTTGAGGTGTCCACTTTACGTACATGCGCAGCTTGGACACGTATTTCCTTGATGCCAGCCACAGCGACACTTA
>NW_021152921.1:0-2371 GCF_002837175.3 Physeter macrocephalus | reverse complement strand
TTTACAGTGTTGTGTTAGTTTCTGCTGTACAGCAAAGTGAATCAGTTACATGTATACATATATCACCTCTTTCTCAGATTTCCTTCCCATTTGGGTCACCACAGATCACTGAGTAGAGTTCCCCGTGTTATACAGTAGTTTCTCATTATTTATCTATTTTATACATAGTGGTGTATATATGTCAATCCCAATCTACCAATTCGTCCCACCCTGCCCCCCTCCCCCCCTTCTGCCCTTGGTAACCATACACTTGTTTTCTACATCTGTGACTTAATTTCTGGTTTGCAAATAAGTTCATCTGTACTATTTTTCTAGATTCCACGTACAAGCAATAGTATATATTTTTCTCTTTCTGACCTACTTCACTCTATATGACAATCTCTAGATCCATCCTCATCTCTGCAAATGGCACTATTTCATTCCTTTCTATGGCTGCTGTAACAAATTACCATAAATTTAGTGGCTTAAGACAACAGGAAATTATGATCTTATATTTCTACAGGTCAGAAGTTGAACATGTCTCGCTACTGGGCTAAGGTGTTCCCTTCTGGAGGCTCTGGGGGAGAATCTGTTCCCTTGCCTTTTCCAGTTTCTAGAAGCCAACTGCATGCCTCGGCTCAGGCTCCCCTTCTTCTTCAAAGCCAGAAGTGGTGGGTTGAGTCATTTTTTTATATGGAATCTCTCTGACCTGCCTTCTGACCACAGCCAGGAAAAGTCCTCTGCTTTCAAGAGTCAATGTGATTAGATTCGGCCCACTTAGATAATCCAGGAGAATCTCCCCAACTCAAGGTTCTTACTGCAAAGTCTTTTTTCCGTGAAAAATAACATATGCACAGGAATGCTCTGAGAATTAGGATGTGGATATGTCTGGGGGGCAATTATTCTGCCTGCCATAGGCATATCCCTCAATATCTGCTTTCCACTTCTTCAGAAGTAGGACCTCTATGTTATTCACTGAAAGCAGGGAACATCACTGCCCAGGATGAAGACCACGCTGCCCAGTTTCCTCTGATATGTTTGATGTGACTGAATCTACCATGGGATGCAAGTGGAAGTGGTATATGCTGCTTCCTGAAGTTGCCTTAGAGAAAGAGGCCATGTCTTTCCCTTTCTCTTTTTCCTTCCTGCTGGCCAAAATGCACACAGGAGGAGTGAAGCTGGATCAGGCATCTTGGAATGTGACAGAGAAGTTGCATAATGAGGATGACAGAGTCATGGGGTAGGAGACTGGGTCCCCATGGGTCATAAGCTACCTTAAGCAGCCCTGTGTTATTAGTGAAAGGGGGAAATTAACTTCTATCTTCTTAGCTTCTGTTATCAGGGGGTTTGGATGCTGGGTCAGACCTGCTCCTATCAAATAAAGAGGGGTCAAAGACAATGCCAATCCAAAGTATAGAAAACAAGATAAATGGATAGGAAATGAGAAGAAGGGGTTTAAAATTTCTCCAGGGTCCGGCCAGCTAAAGAAGGAGAAGTAAGTCATGAGTATGACAAAAACAAAACAAAACAAAACCTCAAGAAAAAAGTGTAACTAAAGGAACACAACAGAAGTACAGGGTTTTCCAATGCGGCTACACTGTGGGAGCCTCTGACCAGTGTCTTTCTCTGCAAACGTTGAAAGAGTTACATTTTAGCTTTAAAAGTTAAAACCTTACCAGTTTTCACTGGGGGATAAAAGGACCCCCAAATCTCAATGGTTTAAAACAACAAAGGCTTATTTCTCGCTCACTGTACATGTTCAACGTGGGATAGCAGGGAGCACCAGTCATTTTAATAATTCAGGGACTCAGGCTGAGAAAGACTCATCTTAACATGTGCCTCTTTGTTGTGGCAGCAGGAAAAAGGGAGTGCGGTGAACCATATACTGGCTCTTAAAAATGGTGCCCAGCAAAGCAGCACTATTCGCAGTAGCCAGGAGGTGGAAGCAGCATGAATGTCCACTGATGGATGAATGAATAAACAAAACGTAGGCTACTCAGACGGTGGACTACTATTCCGCCTTTTAAAGGAAGGCTATCCTATCACATGCTACAACACGGATGAACCTTGCAGACATTACACTAAGTAAAAGAGGCCGTCACAAAAGACAGATACTGCAGGAGTGATTCCACTGACATGAGTTAGCTAGAGAAGTCAGATTTATAGAGACAGAAAGTACAATGGTGGTTGCCAGGGGCTGGGAGGAGGGGAGGATGAGGAGTTGCTGTTTAATGCGCAGAGTTTCAGTTCTGCGAGATGAAAAAGTTCTGGAGACCCTGTTGCCCAGACCCATTCATGGGAATACGCTTAACGCTACAGAATTAATCGTACACTTAAAAATGGCTACAACGGTAAATTGTATGCTACGTGGGTTTTACCACAATTAAAACAA
>NW_021152920.1:1915-2371 GCF_002837175.3 Physeter macrocephalus | reverse complement strand
AGCCGTAGCCTGAACACTCTGCCCTACCCTAACGATAACACGTCCCCTGGACAGTACACTCCTCCTAAATCGTATCCGTACCCCAATCTCGACCATAACCCTATCCCGGGCCTAACCCTAACCCTAGCCCAAGCCCTGATCCTGAACCCTAACCCTAAGGCGTAGCCTGAACACTCTGCCCTACCCTAACGATAACCCGTCCCCTGGCTGGAACACTTGCCCAAACACGTATCCGTACCCCAATCTGGACCGTAACCCAAACCCAGGCCTAACCCTAACCGTAGCCCGACCCCTGACCCTGAACTGTAAGCCTAAGCCGTAGCCTGAACACTCAGCCGTACCCTAACGATAACCCGTCCCCTGTCCTGTACAGTCCCCCTAACACGTATCCGTACCCCAATCTCGACCCTAACACTATCCCGGGCCTAACCCTAACCCTAGCCCAACCCCTGACCC
>NW_021152920.1:0-264 GCF_002837175.3 Physeter macrocephalus | reverse complement strand
CCTAACACGTATCCGTACCCCAATCTCGACCCTAACCCTAACCCGTGCCTAACCCTAACCCTAGCCCTACCCCTGAGCCTGAAAACTAACCATAAGCCATAGCCTGAACCCTCAGCCGTACAGTAACGATAACCCGTCCCCTGGCCCGTACACTCTCCCTAACACCTATCCGTACACCATTCTCGACCCTAACCCTATCCCGGGCGAAACCCTATCCCTAGCCCGACCCCTGACCCTGAACACTAAGCCTAAGCAGTAGCCTGA
>NW_021152919.1:1897-2371 GCF_002837175.3 Physeter macrocephalus | reverse complement strand
GTGAGTCTTTTTTGTTCCTCTGTTGCAATCTTTTCCCTCTATTTACCGCATGTTACGATGGCAACGATGAATATCGACGGCAGTCTGTCGAACGAGACACCCCATGTGCGTCACGCCTCCGCTGCAGCTCTTTTTCCGTCAGTGGTGGAAAAAGAAATAAACATTTTAGTCACGCGGTTGTCTGCATGTATCTCCACCCGTAGACTGACATATAACTCTGGACAGCTATATATATATATATAAATGTAGTTGACACAGTCACGCAGTTGTCTGTACCTGTCTACACCTGTAGACCGATATATAATCTGGACAACTATATATACATATATATACGTATTTGACACATATACATATATGATATGCGACAGCTTTCTTGTGCATTTTGTAGGCGTCCGCGTGGATCGGTTGGCACATAGAGCAGGTGTTTCGGAGCAGGCTGACACGTAGGTTTGCTTAACACTTGTACAAGCTAGT
>NW_021152919.1:0-509 GCF_002837175.3 Physeter macrocephalus | reverse complement strand
TTATCGGTATAGAGGGTGGGGAGTATGTTACGGAAAAAAAAAACGCAGCAGAGCTATTCTGCGTCGTATGTGGACGTGTGCGTGCAGCTGCAGCAGTGTGTTCCCTTCAATTGCACACACGACGGGTCTGCATGCGACAGCAGCAGCAGCCGCGCTCGCCATCCAACACCCGTACCAACGACAGCAACGCACGAAGCTGCCGCAGCAGCAGCGTGTAAATATCAGCAGTACCAGCAGCAAGAAGCCTCAGGCGCGCATAAAAAGTACATTTTTAGCCTGCTACGCGTCAGCAGTACCAGCAGCAAAAAGCCTAAGGCGCGCATAAGAAGTAAATTTTTAGCCTTCTCATACGCCGGGTAGTTGACCTACGTCCACGTATATTAGGGAGCGCGTTTATACGTCTTATTCGGGTCGCCGCCACTCTCCTATTTTCTCTCCTTACAGGAGAAACAGACGCCTAAAAAGTGTACACATATATAATGTGAATAGGTGGTGTTGTACGTGTATAC
>NW_021152918.1:1711-2371 GCF_002837175.3 Physeter macrocephalus | reverse complement strand
GCCTTAGCATTTCATGCCCATCTCTGGGGTCCTCGCTGATAGCCGTGGCTTGCGCCTGTCTCTGGAGCTCCTTTCGGCGGCGCTCTTAATCCCCTCTCCTCACGCACCGTGAGATAAAGAGGCAAGAAAAAGTCTCTTGTCGCTTCTGCAGCTCCAGACCTTGTCCCCGGACACACTCCCGCCTAGCTGTGGTGCACTAGCCCCCTTCAGGCTGTGTTCATGCAGCCAACCCCAGTCCTCTCCATGAGATCCGACCTCTGAAGCTGGAGCCTCATCTCCCAGCCCCCACCCGCCCTGGTGGTTGAGTAGACAAGCCTCTCAGGCTGGTGAGTTCTGGCTGGCACCCATCCTCTGCAGGAATCTCTCCACTTTGCCCTCCGCACCCCTGTTGCTGCGCTCTCCTCCGTGCCTCTGAAACTTCCCCACTCCAAGCCCATGTTCTTAATTACTGCACTACTTTGTCTCCTGGGAACATTTATTTCTAAATTAATGGGAATAATGAGCAAATACCTGGATATAATAAATTATATGTTTCTTAAATGTCATAATATGCAATATATTTAATAACTGAATATATTTCCTACCTGTGTATGATCTGGGAGCTGTCTGTATAATGCTTAGTAGTTTTTCAAAGAGCATGTACATGGATTATTTCCTTTC
>NW_021152918.1:0-502 GCF_002837175.3 Physeter macrocephalus | reverse complement strand
TTTTTTTTTTACTTCCACTGAGCAGGGTTGAGGGGCAGTGGCTTCCTTTTTAGACATACTTAGCAAGAGGGTTAATTCTAGTTTTTAGTCATGCCAAAATATAGACTAAAATGCATCAAGAATTGGTGAAAAAGAGCACAAATACCAATAGATGAGGCAAAACATTTTTAAGGTGTGTTAAGAATTTCAGTTCAGCCTATACTTACATTCCAGCAGAGTAATTATTAGCCTATGAGAATTAGCCACTCTAATTACCCTTGTAATTTATTAAAATCAATTATGAGATCTATATATATGCACTTCATTTTGATTTAGTGACTTCAAAATACTTCTTCCTGCCTCCTATACATTTTGTTTAACACTTGATTGCATTTGTTACTAGAAAGCCTCTTGTATTTTTCTTTGCTAAAATTTCATAGCTCCCTGACCCTGAGTTTCATTTTGATTCCTTGACTGCATCTTTGTCACGTAACAGGTTTCATTAATGAATGCTGTTTTCTGT
>NW_021152917.1:0-2371 GCF_002837175.3 Physeter macrocephalus | reverse complement strand
CCAGATATATCTTTTAACTCGTGGGAAATGACACCACACACACGCATTGCGTGCAGTGTATGTGGTAGCTCCCTGTACCACCTTAAATGAAGATACCAATCTTCGTTTTGTGAACTACACTCACGTACCCATATCCCGGGGAAGAAGCAGTTCCACTGGGATCGAGGTAGTGAGAAGAAATTATTCACCTTGAGGAAACTGTAATCAAGAACTACGTCGGGAATCTGGGCGCTTCAAATTGTTCTTTTGCCAAGCACAAGTGCATCCCTGTTCTCTTCGGTGAACAACGTTACATACATCCACAACTAGTCAAGACGTGGCTCTACCAGGAAAGGGTACTCTGCATTCGGAATTACAAGCGATTTAGCTTCAGTTAAGTGTTACTTCGTCCACTTTACCTTTAACCTCACGGCCGTCTTCATCGATAGAAAGCGTCTGCTTTTTGTCTCGCTCTGAGTTCTCCGGCATGCCTTCCATACGTGAAAATCATGCTGTGTTGATTCTTCTTTGAGGCTGCTCTTGCCTCCTCCGTTGTGTGACTCTAGTGCACACACAGTTTCTCTCACGACGTGATCATGTTCAGCAGCAGCTCGGCGTTTCGTTTAACTCTTTTCCAAATAACTCTCCCGTATTCGTACAACTGCTCTGCACCACACTGAAGTAATGCCTCGATCCCACTTCAAATGTTTTGGGTCTTTCTGCACACGTGCCACCCGGTCTCCCCGCCCGCTTAAACTATGGTGAACATATCTTTTGTTTCACTTTGTCCGTAGGTTTACAAACTAGTTCATTCTAATCAATGCTGCTCCTCCTCTCAGCCCGCATTTTCCTGTACCATACTTTGGAGTGCATCCCTGACGCAGCACGTTGAGCTGAGGAGCTCCCCATCTTCCAACAACCCGTGGCGCGATGATCTACGGAACAAGTTGGTTTGGTAAACAGGAGCACGGCGCAAGTGTCTTTTCTCCGTTTTGAGCCTTGTAAGGTTCGCCGGGCACATACCCTTCATATATTGCACACCACGGACTGTAGTTACACATTCTGTGGATATTTTTCTTTCTTTTGACAAACACGTTATGCGTGTGTTTCACCTGTACGCAAATATGCGCGACGGACAGATAAGCGAGCCAAGACAGAAGTCGTCTTTTTCGTGACTCTTTCTTTTCGAAGTGCACGCCAAGCTATGAAATACGCGTATGCGCAACCGAGCTACCCGGCTGGACGAGTATATTTATGTCACACTCAGCCTCCGTGTCTACCTACCTTCGAGTGCAGTATCCCAGCGACTCATGGTTCCGCGGTAGACGAGCTACCTTCCTGTCGATACTCTTCAGCTGCTGAAACACTGAGATCGCGCCAGCGTTCCCTCGATACGATTTATATGTCAAAATGCTGTGGAGCCTGTGATAGACTCTAGATGCGTGATTCTTCTGCAATGGTGAGCAGTCTGAAAATGTATAGTTACTGCCTTCTGGCCTACTTCTACTGTTCACCACGCACTGAACGACAGCGCCGGTCGGCCAACCACGCCCCAGTGAGAAGCGGACGGGTCAGACATGCAACTTTTCTACCGATTATCACATACACGGCAGGGAGGAATCAATATGCCTGCTGAGTTTTAAAGGTCGAAGTGCGGTTCACAAGCTCTGTTATTCTAAAAAAAAACGCCTGCAGAGTAGAGCATCAACTACGGCGAGCGAATGCTAGGGAGATCTTTCTCTTATCGCAAAGTCACCGGCCACAGACCGGATAGGGCTGTCTCCACATATCACCCGATATAAAACGTAATGAATTTTCTCCCGTCTTATTGGGACGGATTCAATGAAGATTAAAAAGTCGCTTTCCCCAATTTATACGTTGTGGTTGGCGTGAGTCAGCAGTATTTTGTCCACTGTGTAGAAGCGGCAACAAATTTCACCACTGTTTTTTGAGCGGCGCTTCAAGGCGAAGATATATTTCAATGTTGTTTTTTTTTTCTTCAGTATTTCTCTTTCGGCTCTCCCTGTCGTGCTTGTCTTCCACCTTTTGTTGTCCTCGGGTCGCCGGCGAAGCCGCCCTGGCTCGTATGCTCCATAGACTTTTTGCTTTGCACCCGGACCTCCCTGCTCGTTGCTAGAATTATTTATACGAGCTGTACAGACATGTGTGAGGCCAGATTCAAGGTCTGGTATGCACTCTCCTTTTAGTACTTATCGTATCGCAGCGTCGACTCTGACGTAATAGAATTCCCTTTTTACTCCAGGGCCGACGCCTTTAGTCGACACTATTGTGGCCAACGAGGTGTTTTAGAATAACTTCTCTCATGAATGAGATGCTATAACTAACCGTTGCGTTTTCTTGCGCGCCCAGTGATTTGCGTATTGGCAAACCT
>NW_021152916.1:1619-2371 GCF_002837175.3 Physeter macrocephalus | reverse complement strand
CTCGTGCGCCGGAGAATGCATGCACAGGCCGCGTGCTGCATTCGGAAGCAGAGGGGAGGAGGGGCCGCTCGTTATGGTGGTGGTGATAATAGTAGTAATAGTAGTAGTAGTAATCGCTGGTAAATGCAAAGACATCTCTTTTCTGTGGCTCGTGATGATGATGGTGGTAATACTAGTAGTAGTAGTAATCGCTGGTAAATGCAAAGACATCTCTTTTCTGTGGCTCGTGATGATGATGGTGGTAATACTAGTAGTAGTAGTAATCGCTGGTAAATGTAAAGGCATCTCCTTTCTATAGCTCGTGATGATGGTGGTGGTGGTAATAGTAGTAGTAGTAGTAGTAGTAGTAATCGCTGGTAAATGTAAAGGCATCTCCTTTCTATAGCTCGTGATGATGGTGGTGGTGGTAATAGTAGTAGTAGTAGTAGTAGTAGTAATCGCTGGTAAATGTAAAGGCATCTCCTTTCTATAGCTCGTGATGATGGTGGTGGTGGTAATAGTAGTAGTAGTAGTAGTAGTAGTAATCGCTGGTAAATGTAAAGGCATCTCCTTTCTATAGCTCGTGATGATGGTGGTGGTGGTAATAGTAGTAGTAGTAGTAGTAGTAGTAATCGCTGGTAAATGTAAAGACATCTCTTTTCTGTGGCTCGTGATGATGATGGTGGTAATACTAGTAGTAGTAGTAATCGCTGGTAAGTGTAAAGGCATCTCCTTTCTATAGCTCGTGATGATGGTGGTGGTGGTAATAGTAG
>NW_021152916.1:0-581 GCF_002837175.3 Physeter macrocephalus | reverse complement strand
GGCCCTTGCGGTTAGTGGAGCTTCTATTGATTCACACGAGTTGCTGCTGGCACTTCGTCTTACCTGTAGCGCGAACTGCTGTCGCTTCCGATGATAACTCTTTTGCTGCAGCAGCTGCTGCTGCTTCCGCGGATGTATAATGCTGAGTGCTGCTGCTGTTTAATGCGCACAGTCTCACTGGTGGTTCTGTACACCTGTAGCCGATTTGCTGCGCTGCTGCTGCTGTTATTGCCGTGCTGCTGGTGATATTTTCTTCCCACGTGCTGCTGCTGCTGATGCTACGGTTGCTGCATGAGCTGCTGCTGCCGCTGTCTCATGCGTATTATACGCAGGCGGACGACGTGAATATTGTACCAGCAGAGGCACCGCAGGAGCACAAGAAGCCTTTCTTTTCTTCTCCGTCTCTCTTTTCTCGAGAAGAGACAACAGGGAATAGCAGCATTTTTGCAACACAAGCGGGAGGAAAGAGCAGCAACAGCGGCAGCAGCGATGTAACAGCAGCACAGCCTCTTCCTTTGCTAGCGCAGCTGAGAAAAAAAAAAGAAACGCAAGCGACAGGGTCGGTTTTCTCAGGCTTGACA
>NW_021152913.1:2089-2372 GCF_002837175.3 Physeter macrocephalus | reverse complement strand
AGCCCCCACGGTTTTTTCGGTATACCGAGCAGTGTGGCAGTGTTTGCACCCGAGGGGTGGCTTCTACTACTATTCATCGTGTCGAGCTTCACACACTGTTAAAAAACGTTCCACGTCGCTGCTCTCACTGCGGCAGTTGTTCTGGAGAAGTATCTTTGCCCCGCGAAAGGTAGGCGCACAAAAGGCTCCTTGCCAGAAAAAGTCACTCTTTTCAGTAGAGGAAGTTGGAAGGGCAGATGTGGGTTTGGTTGAGCACATGACAACGCATGACACGCGGGTATCA
>NW_021152913.1:0-2073 GCF_002837175.3 Physeter macrocephalus | reverse complement strand
AGTGTGGTGAGACTAATCACCACAGACATGACACGATTGAAATGGTGTGTGACGTTGAGGGGAGTCTGACATATTCAAGTTTGCGGGTACCACATATTTTTTTCTCTCTTAACAGCGTCTGTTGTAGTCTTCCGTTTCGGCAGCGCTTTCGCTTCACGTGAACGCAGGAATGGTAGTAGCTGCGTATCCGCGGAAGACCTTCCTCACTGCTAAAGACTTGGTCAACACACCAATTACACACTGCACTCATATACGAAAGATATTCCGTCAGCCGTTGTAGTCACGTTGTTGTGCAAAACAGAATGCATATTAAGGCTGCGGATCAAGACGTAGCCCTGCTATCGTTCACCATTTCGCTACAACTCTTTTGCTCCGGAGGACTGTGTTATCCTGCCGTACCCAACTTCCTTATTTAGGTCAAATATTTCCCCTTGAGGTGGTCTTGGGGTTGCTAAACTACCATTCGGTTGCCATACGGCCTCTACGTGCTTTGCTGGCGACTACACAGTAGGACAGATCAAGACATGATACTGAATGCCTGGTTACTGAAACACGCACGTGCGTTTGCTTTTCACCGATGCTCTACCGTGTGCTTCAACTGTTAGATGGCCAGCTAGCGACATCAGAACGGCGGTTGTACTCACGACACAAGCGTTTCAACATTTAAGGCAACCTGCACTATAATCTCCATGAATTCCCAGAAAACCTTTCTTTGTTGCTCGTATCCTCAAAACCTTCATAATCCTTCTAGTTTTGAGAATGTGAAACGCGTATGCATCTACATCTGCGTCCAACTTCCCGTTCATCCTCTCGAAGCGTTGATGTCTCCGTTCGGTTACACTTAGATAAAACTCTCCATTCACTGGACTGCGCAGCGTATCTTGGTACTCCAGAGTGTTACGTCAATGCCTTGTGTATGCCAGTAGCACATCTGCGTACACATCAACTCAGTTGTGCCAGTGTAGACAACCCAGGCCCCTCAGGTTTGTTTGATGTGGCCGAGTTGTTACTATGAGTGTCCCTCTAATGCTGAAGTCTTTGTAAAACGGCAGAGGCCGACAGAAAAAGACAATCGTAGAGAAATTGTGCGCCTTAGGGCCGGGTTTTCGGACAAATTTTCACTCCTCTCGACTGCAAAGCGGTGGTGTCGCGTTCTGCGTTGAGCTTGGATAGGCCCCAGTACATCTGTATACATGCGTATCTGGTAAATATTTGCTTGCATAAGCCCCAATACATCTGTATACATGCGTATCTGGATATTTGCTCTAAGTCCTACTGCTACATTCCACATATGCATCGAAAATATGCAGTCTTCTCCAGCGGGTATAGCGGTTACGGATCAGCCTTCGCGGTGCTAATATTGACCAACGCAAACTCGCCACGTTCATCCGAGTGGACCGCTTTGAGAATGCTGGTCTCTACGATTCTGGCAGCACACCACTGGCAGGGGAAAAGCAGGAATTTTCCTGCTTCGCGTCAGTCCTACAGAACAGGTTACTCCTTCCTGCAGCAGCTAGAGGAGAGCAGATCTCCCGTTTCTTTTGAGAATCCTGAACATACAGAAATACCGATAGTTCTCCACAACGGTACAGTCTACCACCTTTTCCCGTGTGCGTTGCACGCAACACGTCGAAGCCGAGGCCTACTCACCCAACTCCTCGACAGCAAGAGAACTCCGGGAAAGACACGCGGTGGGCGTCACCGCTGACGATATGCTCTTCACTACCTGAAAGTGGGGCGCAGTCTCAGACTGAGTCTTACCGGCAAAATGTGAGCTGCTATATTGACAAACTTTTGCTAGAGGTGGAAAGGAACAAATGGGTAACAGCCGCTTCTTTGGAGGAGCTTCACAGTAGCCCAGACCCAAGAGACGACGTGCTGTTCTGTTTCCACGGGCAAAAGCGTGTTCTGCGTGAAATGTTATATTGACGAAGAGTTGCTATAGGTGGAAAGGAACAAATGGGTAACAGCAGCTTTCCTGGAGGAACTTCACAGTAGCCCAGACCCAGGAGACGACGTGCTGTTCTGTGGCTTGTCGACGACTAGTAACTGGTTTAGTCTTTGCGGCAGCTC
>NW_021152912.1:1767-2372 GCF_002837175.3 Physeter macrocephalus | reverse complement strand
CGCTGCAGCTGCTTCTCCTAGTTCGTAGAAAGGCTTGTCTCACACTGAGGATTCCCACAAGTACTGACTTGTGAAGTGGCGCAGCAACCTGCTGCTGCGGCCGGCCGGCTGCTGTATGTTTTCCGAGTTGCTGGTGCTGCTGCTGCCTTTTTTACACGGAGGAGATCTGTCTGCTTTCTGCATAAGGCGCGACTTCTGTGAAGAGAGTACACGTCAGGTAGGAGATAGACACACACTTTTGCGAAACTTACAGAGTGACAGACACAGAAGGTGGCAGTCCTCCTGTATGCGGCTACATACACGTATATACATGTACATGTATCCTTCAGTGAAAGGGAGATGATTGGTAGACAGATGCAGCAGACAGAGAGATATGGACAACGGATTTATGAATATGTGCATGTGGTGTATATGGACCTGTCTTTACTGCCTACACAGCAGTTTGTATGATGCATGCACACCTTCCAAAATTGGCTTTGTTTTACATGAGGATGTCTGTTAACGTGTATCCTCCGTGTAATGCTGGCAGCAAGCTGCTGCTGCTGCTGCTTTACAAGTGACTAATTCCTCCACATACGTCTGTCGCGCCACGGCCAACTCCCACT
>NW_021152912.1:0-415 GCF_002837175.3 Physeter macrocephalus | reverse complement strand
TTCTTCCACAACTGTGAGAGAGACGTATGTGTGTTCGACCTTCACATTATTAGGTCTTTTCGTAGAGATATACCATCTTCGCCTTCTCCACAAGATCCTTCTGTGTTTCTTCTTAGACACGAAGGGGTGGCGTCACACTTTTTTGTTCGTGGGCGAGAGACATCAATGCTTCTGAATGGCTTCCAGACTCATCCATCCAATCATACATAGCTGCGTGTCTACTTATAATTGTGTATTTGTGAGAATGTAAAATATCATCATCACCTGTCACATACCACACACGTACGGCTTTCCTAAAAGCAATTATGCCACATGGAAAATGTCCACATACATGCGCATATACGTTTGTATATGACGTACAACATGTGAAACTGACACATATACGTATAAGTCCGTGCAATATATCTTCGCTTCT
>NW_021152911.1:1336-2372 GCF_002837175.3 Physeter macrocephalus | reverse complement strand
CAGAAATCCTGCAGCAGAAGAAACTGTAGGCGCAGCACGACTGGCGACGCAGCAGCTTTACTTTTTATTATCCTCTTTGCTTTAGGAAGTACCACTGGTATTACTGAAACTGGGTTATTTATAAATACCTTGCAGGCCAGAAGGGGCTGCTGTACCACCGGAAGAGAGGCAGTCGCGTCAGTAGCGGGAGAAGGCTAGCGTCAACACAAGAGCAGCACAACCTCTGGAGGCAGCAGCAGAGCAACGATAGCATAGTAGATACTATGGAGGCAGCAGCAAAGCAACGATAGCATAATAGATACTATGGAGGCAGCAGCAAAGCAACGATAGCATAGTAGATACTAAGGAGGCAGCGGCAAAGCAACGATAGCATAGTAGATACTATAGAGGCAACAGAAGCAGCTCCAGAAGTAGGCGGCGGCACTGCGGTTGCTGCGGTTTGATGCCAGAAGAAGGCTGCGGCAGCATAGTAAGGAGAAGGAGGAGAAGGTGGAGGAGGAAACCAGGAGAGGAGCTTAGAGGAAACAGAGAACGAGGAAGGTTTACCCGATAAAATAGTTGCTTTCGCTTCTGCTGCAACAGCCTTCGCCAAGAAAGTCTTCCCTGTCCCCGGGGGCTGCACACGTTTGACCAAGCAGCAGCACAAAAAGGCAGTGAGAAGATGTCTCGACAAGGCGGTTGCAGTTGCTGAGAGACCACGACTGTGGCGACAGAAGCAGAAGCCGCAGCGTTAACACCCACACCTGCAACTGCAAGAGCTGCAGCAGCAAAAAAGCCGTAGCAGCAGCACGCATGGCAGGACCCCACAACGGGGGGGGGTGGGGAGCAGCAGCTCCAGCAGCTGCAGTTTCACGAGAAAACACAGCAGCAGCCACAGTGGGTCGACAGGTTCAGCAGCGGCGAGGGCAAAGCTGAAAAGAAAGCCACCAGCCACAGCATCACCAGCTCCACGCAGGGTCCAGCGCAGCAGGACCACGAAGGTTGAAAAGCAGAATACGAGGTAACGCAAGAGAAGACAGGCAGGTAGTATACCTCC
>NW_021152911.1:0-248 GCF_002837175.3 Physeter macrocephalus | reverse complement strand
GGGCTGATCAGTTTTGTTGTGGACACGGCGCTGCTGCTGTCTCTTCTGCTGGTTCCACGGCTGCGACGGCTTCCGCTGCTGCTGCACGGGCGTCTTGGAGAGAAAAGAGCCACGCGGAGACTGACAAACAGGCGGTCAGCGGGGGCCCCTACTGCATATATGTTTCCTCATGGGTAGATATATGTATATATGTGTGTCTGTTGGTTAGTCAAGGCACTGCAGTGCACGTGTAAACAACTGTGTTCCTA
>NW_021152909.1:1279-2373 GCF_002837175.3 Physeter macrocephalus | reverse complement strand
ATTGCGCAGAGTCAGTCTGATAACATCCGCGTACATGCTCTTCTGGAACTCGAAATGCACGCCCACAGTTTGCGGCAGGACACTGCATGTCTCCACGCGGCCTTAACGGTGTTAGATGCTGTGCTATGCAATGCTGTCTCCACTGTGTCCATAACAGCTTTCCCTGGTCTACCGCCAGAAGTGGACCCGCCGCGATTTCTGACGCAGCAGCAGCGGGAACGAGTAGTAGCGCGACCATTTTTTCCTGCTGGCACACCTTCCAGTATTCGGAGCGCAGCAGACACAACACACAACCTGAATCTATCTGAAAAAGGTGGCTTCTCTACACCTGCACAACCAACATTTTCTTCGAAAGGTGCTGCTTCAGTTGCTCAGCCGTCAGTCCCTTCGCATTATTCACAGCAAAGCGCGGGAGCTGCTGCTGCACGGAGCCAAAAGGATGCCCCTGCCCTGCCGCCGCCTCTTTTCTTTCAAGGGCCGGAGACCAGCAGCAGAAGTTTTATGTCAGTCAGCTCCGAGACGCGTCCTCCGTCTTCTGTCGTCCCCGATACTGCCAGCAGCAGCAGGAGGAAGCCATCTTCTAGTGCTAGTCCGTATGCAGGCAGAGTTAAGGAGGCTGAAGCGTGCCAACTGAATATGCCCCCACGAGAGTTTAGTCCGACTGAGGGGTCGATGCAGCGTTGGAAGGAAACGACCTTCAAAACGGTCGACCAGAGTTCCAGAGCTACCAGTTCTCCTGTCGGAAATCGTGGGTCCTACGCTGGCACCTCTTCAGAGAAAATATGTGAATTAAAGACAGAGTTGCTGCTTGAAGCGCCGCCGCTCTCGGGGTTCAGTCAAGCAAGGCCTGAGATCTCAGTAGATTTCCGCACTGACGCAGCTGCCGCAACGTCCCCGCGTCCCGTGCAGGTGGACACTGAGCAGCAGTCAGAGAGGAGAGGGGAGCAACGCACGGATGAAGGACTAGACATTTTCTTGCAGCCTTCCCTCGCCTGTAAAACCCCTGACGCCCCGCGCGGGATGGGAAAAAGAGCAGACGAAGGAAGGCAGAAACACAGGGAATCTTGGCATGGGCGAGAAGGACTGTATTCTTC
>NW_021152909.1:0-203 GCF_002837175.3 Physeter macrocephalus | reverse complement strand
CTCCGACCCGTCTTCCGGTCTTTCCCCTGGCCGTCCTGCTCCTTTGCAGCTGTCTTCCGCGCCGTCTAGGCTGCCGGCCGTGTCTCCCAGGCATCCACCTGCAGTCTCTACCGGCCTGCTGCTGCTGCAGAAGGAGCAGCAGCCACTCGTGGCCGACGCTCTCGTGAATTTACTGCTTCTCACCGCGTGGCAAGGTGTTCAGG
>NW_021152908.1:0-2373 GCF_002837175.3 Physeter macrocephalus | reverse complement strand
GTTGCTGCCTCTTCCTCGGCATCTCTCTCACTGCCAAGACCCCATTGTGCCTGCTGCTCTGCTGCCTTACAAGACACCCACGCGAGCTGCTGCTGCTGGTATACTGGTACTGCTGCTGCAGTTGGCAACCACACACTCACGCTGCTTGTGCTGCTGCTGCTTCCTGCTGCTGCAGTTGGCAACCACACACTCACGCTGCTTGTGCTGCTGCTGCTTCCTGCTGCTGCAGTTGGCAACCACACACTCACGCTGCTTGTGCTGCTGCTGCTTCCTGCTGCTGCAGTTGGCAACCACACACTCACGCTGCTTGTGCTGCTGCTGCTTCCTGCTGCTGCAGTTGGCAACCACACACTCACGCTGCTTGTGCTGCTGCTGCTTCCTGCTGCTGCAGTTGGCAACCACACACTCACGCTGCTTGTGCTGCTGCTGCTTCCTGCTGCTGCAGTTGGCAACCACACACTCACGCTGCTTGTGCTGCTGCTGCTTCCTGCTGCTGCAGTTGGCAACCACACACTCACGCTGCTTGTGCTGCTGCTGCTTCCTGCTGCTGCAGTTGGCAACCACACACTCACGCTGCTTGTGCTGCTGCTGCTTCCTGCTGCTGCAGTTGGCAACCACACACTCACGCTGCTTGTGCTGCTGCTGCTTCCTGCTGCTGCAGTTGGCAACCACACACTCACGCTGCTTGTGCTGCTGCTGCTTCCTGCTGCTGCAGTTGGCAACCACACACTCACGCTGCTTGTGCTGCTGCTGCTTCCTGCTGCTGCAGTTGGCAACCACACACTCACGCTGCTTGTGCTGCTGCTGCTTCCTGCTGCTGCAGTTGGCAACCACACACTCACGCTGCTTGTGCTGCTGCTGCTTCCTGCTGCTGCAGTTGGCAACCACACACTCACGCTGCTTGTGCTGCTGCTGCTTCCTGCTGCTGCAGTTGGCAACCACACACTCACGCTGCTTGTGCTGCTGCTGCTTCCTGCTGCTGCAGTTGGCAACCACACACTCACGCTGCTTGTGCTGCTGCTGCTTCCTGCTGCTGCAGTTGGCAACCACACACTCACGCTGCTTGTGCTGCTGCTGCTTCCTGCTGCTGCAGTTGGCAACCACACACTCACGCTGCTTGTGCTGCTGCTGCTTCCTGCTGCTGCAGTTGGCAACCACACACTCACGCTGCTTGTGCTGCTGCTGCTTCCTGCTGCTGCAGTTGGCAACCACACACTCACGCTGCTTGTGCTGCTGCTGCTTCCTGCTGCTGCAGTTGGCAACCACACACTCACGCTGCTTGTGCTGCTGCTGCTTCCTGCTGCTGCAGTTGGCAACCACACACTCACGCTGCTTGTGCTGCTGCTGCTTCCTGCTGCTGCAGTTGGCAACCACACACTCACGCTGCTTGTGCTGCTGCTGCTTCCTGCTGCTGCAGTTGGCAACCACACACTCACGCTGCTTGTGCTGCTGCTGCTTCCTGCTGCTGCAGTTGGCAACCACACACTCACGCTGCTTGTGCTGCTGCTGCTTCCTGCTGCTGCAGTTGGCAACCACACACTCACGCTGCTTGTGCTGCTGCTGCTTCCTGCTGCTGCAGTTGGCAACCACACACTCACGCTGCTTGTGCTGCTGCTGCTTCCTGCTGCTGCAGTTGGCAACCACACACTCACGCTGCTTGTGCTGCTGCTGCTTCCTGCTGCTGCAGTTGGCAACCACACACTCACGCTGCTTGTGCTGCTGCTGCTTCCTGCTGCTGCAGTTGGCAACCACACACTCACGCTGCTTGTGCTGCTGCTGCTTCCTGCTGCTGCAGTTGGCAACCACACACTCACGCTGCTTGTGCTGCTGCTGCTTCCTGCTGCTGCAGTTGGCAACCACACACTCACGCTGCTTGTGCTGCTGCTGCTGTTAACTGAGAAGCGCCTCAACTGCACTCAGCAGCTGCATCTTCGAGGGCTGCATGTCCCTCAGCGCCTTCACGAGGCTGCCGCTGCTGCGGTTTCCCTCTGACAACTGCTGCTGCTGCTTTCTTACGTCACGTCTGCTTTTTTGTGGCTGCTGCCTGGTCCGACCGTCCCGCTGCTCACTCGCCCCAGATTCTCTGTGTGTCTATATACACGCATGTGATACTTGACCCTATGTGTGTGTATATACACGCATGTGATATTTGACCCTATGTGTTTATATACACGCATGTGATATTTGACCCTATGTGTGTGTATATACACGCATGTGATATTTGGCCCTATGTGTGTGTATATACACGCATGTGATATTTGACCCTATGTGTGTGTATATACACGCATGTGATATTTGACCCTATGTGTTTATATATACGCATGTGATATTTGACCCTATGTGTGTGTATATACACGCATGTGATATTTGACC
>NW_021152907.1:1890-2373 GCF_002837175.3 Physeter macrocephalus | reverse complement strand
CGTGAGCCCTCCCAGAGTCTGTCATTAGCCCCACCAAAGAGCCCAGGTAGACTCGTGTTGGGTCGCCTCAGGCCAAACAACCAACAGGGAGGGAACCCAGCCCCACCCATCAGCAGACAAGCAGTTTAAAGTTTTACTGAGCTCTGCCTACCAAAGCAACAGTCAGCTCTACTCACCACCAGAATCTCCCATCAGGAAACTTACACAAGCCTCTTAGATAGCCTCAACCACCAGAGGGCAGACAGCAGAAGCAAGAAGAACTATAATCCTGCAGCCTGTGGAACAAAATCACATTCACAGAAAGATAGACAAGATGAAAAGGCAGAGGGTTACGTACCAGATGAAGGAACAGGATAAAACTGCAGAAAAACAACTAAATGAAGTGGAGATAGGCAACCTTCCAGAAAACGAATTCAGAATAATGATAGTGAAGATGATCCAGGACCTCGGAAAAAGAATGGAGGCAAAGATAGAGAAGATGCA
>NW_021152907.1:0-164 GCF_002837175.3 Physeter macrocephalus | reverse complement strand
AATGTAAAAAACACAAACACATGGAGGTTAAACAATATGCTACTAAATAATCAAGAGATCATTGAAGAAACCAAAAAATACCTAGAGACAAATGACAACGAAAACACAATGATCTAAAAACCTATGGGATGCAGCAAAAGCAGTTCTAAGAGGGAAGTTTATAG
>NW_021152906.1:1840-2373 GCF_002837175.3 Physeter macrocephalus | reverse complement strand
CAAGCGTGAGCTTCTCCTCGGGCTTCCTTGGGACAATAGGTCCGAAGGCGAGCATCAGTGAGAAGAAACGATCCCCAACCACCAACACGGTGGCGAACGTCATCTTCAATAGATGCCCCACGAGTGAAAATCTCCTTTCTCACCAGAACCCACTCACCCCTTCTCTCTCACCTGCTGCAGCCGCTGGCGAAACACCTTCAGGGCTAAAACCCGTGAACAGCACCCTCGATCGTCGTGCTGCGCTGGTGTATGATTTTTATGCACCTCGTGCGAAGGCGTCGTCGCCATCGGCAGGAGAAGGTGCAACCTTCTCTCAGCACAACAACCCCGAAGTCGTTCCTGCCAATGAAAAGTCAGGATGTCTCTCCCCTGAAGAAGGTGATGTGCAGGCCTCAACCGGCGCAGAAGGTAAGCAGCCTCAAAGCAGCTTGACGCCTTCTGTACAACATCCAGCAAGAGCTTCTCTTGCACGACCGTCGGAGGCAGCTGTCGATGGTTCTGCTGCCACTGTGGCAGCTATGCAGACGTCGCGG
>NW_021152906.1:0-440 GCF_002837175.3 Physeter macrocephalus | reverse complement strand
TCTATTCTCGCTACCGCCAAAGCTAACGCCGGAACGACAAACGAACAGCAGCAGCAACTGCTGCAGGAGCGGCAGGTCGCAGGAGGACGTCGCGTATCCTCCATACCGGCACTACGGGAGCTACTCAAAGAATTATCTGTAGCATCCCGAAAGCGGCGCCAAGAAGCTGCGGATAAGGAAAATGCCAGTGGCGGTGAAGCAGTGGCTGCAGCTTCTTTGCCTATGCAGATGGCGACATATTCCTCGCCCGGAGATGTTCCCCCGTCATCGGAAAAGTTAATCGACGACGAGGCAGCACCAACTGCACATCTCGGGCAGAGATCAGAAAAATTCCTACACGCAGCAACACCTTCAAATGGCCACATGCTGAAAACAGTGGCTCCTATTGCAACAGCACAGGCAAGAGCTGCATCCGAAAATGGATCAGAAGAAGGGAGACT
>NW_021152905.1:0-2373 GCF_002837175.3 Physeter macrocephalus | reverse complement strand
CGCAAGCTACTTTGAAAGAGAGGTAGGCACACCGCCACACTACGCTGCGCGTATCTTCGGTGTACGCTGCTGACAATCAAGGTGGTACTGTATGCCCAGACACACAGGAGATATAATTTTGTTTAATATAATGGCAATACTGTGCTGTGGATGCCGGGAACCCCACACGCACGGTCACCTACAGGCAATGAAGGGCCCTGATGTGAGCTTTTCACAGTCTTTTACATATTCGCTGGTCCTGCTTACACAGATACATCGCTCACGGGAGTTTGGCGGTAGCACCACCACCCATTCGGCCTCTCACGTCCAAGTGTTGCTCTGCTTCTATGAACCTGAGATTTTTACATGCGTATACATTTTCTACATACGGAAAACACCCAGAGATTACCACGTGCCTTGTGAGTGTGTGCGTGCAAGCTACGGTTGAGGAGTTCTCTTTGCGGCTGGGGACGGATAAAATGTCTTCTGCCTCTCTGTATCCCTGCATTTCGTGCGACCCACCTCCAGGAGTTAGTAAAAGTGGAAGTCGGGGCGAGACTACCGATAGCATCTGTTGAGTTACAATTACAGTAGCACCAGAGGAGTTGCATCGGAACCAGCACTTCCGCGTGTCAGTACAACTCTCCTTTTGATGTGCGTAGGAATCCCCCCTCCGTTAAAACGTTGACTTACTACACGTGTTCTTGTCGTCGAACAAACAAGGGCTTTGTTGGAGCTGGTCTGACAGCTAGGGGAAAAAGCAGACCACCACCGACGAAGTAGTAGCACGAGCACGTGTGGCTGTTGTATATCTCTTTCTCTCAGAGTGTACCATCCACCCCCGCATACCTCATATAGTAGTCAGGCGGGAAAAAGCATTAAGATGTCCTTCCGTGTGTATGGGTGTGTGTGTGTAGAGGTTTCAAGTTTTGATCATTCCAGCAAGTGGATGTGGCGTAACGTGTGTAATAAGCACACAAGGAAGGATGTGGAGGAGGCTGGTGGGAGAAGACGTCTAAAAACGAATACATGTTTAGTGTTGTTCGATGGTTCGGTCCCAGATTTACTCGCAGTTGACTAGCAAAGGTGGCGCCGCCACCCCATTTCATCTGTGGCATGTGTGACAATACATTTTATCTACTGCTGAGGGAACAGTGTGTCTGTCTGTCGCTCACGATGATGCTCTTCTCAGTAGAGCGGCAGCGGGGCAGCAGCAGAGAGAGCGGCGGCAGCAGAGTAGTAGCAGGAGACCCGCCGGCAAGAAAGTACGCGAAAAAGTGCTGAAAAAAAAAAAAGTGGCAAGAGGCGGCACAGCAGCTACGGTACCAGCAGCAGGAAAAGCAGCGCCAGCAAGCAGAATAGCAGCAGCAGTAGTAGGCAGAGTAGTTAGTAGTAACAGGTTCTGTTGGCAGGCAGTCCCAGGGGATGGGCAGCAAGCAGCCCCCAAGAGTCCCACCACAATACACACACACACACACACAGAGCGGTATTTATCGGGAGGAAACGTAGGAACATCACAGCAGCAGCAGCTGGACCTGCAGGCAGATGTTTTTCACGTGGTGTGAAGCACATTATTCGTGGCGTGGTGTCCTCCTGCCAAGTGTCCTATTATTATAGACAGAAGCTGCACACTGAAATAGTAGTAGAAGAAGAAGAAGCCGCGAGCCAGCCAGCAGCTGCTCGGCCGCCACGACCCATCATAGTAGTGGTGTAGTAATAGTAGTGCTTTTCCTCCTGCATTTCCACCCCGTGGCGGGCGCCAGCGAAGAAGAAGAGACCGCCGGTTCCACCGGCAATAGTACCAGCAGCAGCAGAAAGAGAATGCGGCAGCACAGCGGACGGGAGCCACTCTCACTTTCTCTCTTCTCACACAAATGGCGGGGGCCGCGCGCGTATTATAGAGCGGCAGTAGCGGCAGGGAGAGGCGTGCTGCAGCAGTCGCATTGTAGCAGTCGCATTGTAGCAGTCGCAGCACAAAAAAGTGTCGGCTCCGGCGCTGAAGCGCATCATCATCCCCAGACAACAAAGACAAAGACAACTGGGAGAGGGAGGGAGCAGGATTTTTCTTAGACGTCCTCTTGCGTTGAAGGGGTGTGGTTTTTCCATGATTTCCCCCGGAACGACTGTGGAGGAGGGTGCGCTGCTACTCCTCCTCCTCTTCTTCCACGTGGAGCCGCACAGCGGAAGGCGCGGCGCCTCCTCCGGCACTCCAGGTTCTTCCTTCATGAACCTGTTTGTTCTTTTGTTTTGCGTAAAATGCACTCCTATGGTGTGTGTCATCGTCGCCCGCTATAACGACCTCTATACGCGCGTGGAAATCTCTTCTGTCGTCACTTTGTCTATGCGTGGCCACCACCATCACCACTAATCCTCGTGCGGAGAAAGAGAGAAAGA
>NW_021152904.1:1901-2373 GCF_002837175.3 Physeter macrocephalus | reverse complement strand
GATCTGGAGTTTACGAAGGTGCAGCTGACACGTCGTTGCGCATTACTGTGTTCTTTGACATGGTGAACATCTTGCGTGGGCACGAATCGCGGTACTGGCGTGTATAACGTGCTGCACCAACTTCAGGCAATGCCTCGTTGCCGTGCTGAGAGGTTCTCAACACAGCTGTATTCTAGCGAAGTAGTTTTCAGCTTCTGTTCAGATCCCGGTGTGAGCAGGCGAAGACAACATAAACCTGAGGGGACCACTTCGTGGAGCGAAGAGATATCGAACAGATCAGCGACATCCATAAATGGTGCGGAGAACACCTCCGGATTGTCATCGGCAATTTTAGTCGTGTGCGAGACGTGATCAGAGTTGTCGGCCGGCGGAACGAACTCGTCGGTGGTTACTGGTAAGGCCCGGTGACAAGGGGAGCGTCGTCTACAGAAGAAGCACAGAGACACACCCACAGGCCAGGACAGACGTCTAA
>NW_021152904.1:0-657 GCF_002837175.3 Physeter macrocephalus | reverse complement strand
CATGCATCATCGACGTCACTCCCGCGCTGCCTTGTCGCGAGCAGAGACGCTGTACCTACAAAGGACACCGCTGAGCATTGTGAAGATTAACGTGAAATCAATATGCACCGTGCCTGTTGACGGGAACCTCCATCCCTGCGGGGCTGGTTCGTAGCACCGCATCACTCAGTGTTGATGAGGTGCACGCAGATAGGCGACAGGATGGAAATGCATTGTCGTAGAGATGCACCGAATATCGTTATTAGGGGAACCTTGGTGCTGACGGCGATTCACTACTGCTTCACGGAATTGATGGAGAGCAGACGTTTTCATCTTGACCGCCTCCTGTGGCACACTGCGCTTCGGGACCCTGTGGAGGGGACGCCATTCGACGTTCAGACATGTATGCGAGGGAATGTTGCATGGTCCTCGTTTGCCATCGATCCATGGGACGAGCACAGGTTGAAGCCAACGAGGCTGACGTCAGATGACGTCAGAATGGGAGCGTAATAGTTCCCACGAATGATGTGACCCTGTATTTGTTTCTGGAGAGTACTGTGTGGCACGGTGCTTCGTGCAAATCACCTGGCAGCTGAGTGCCCGTCCAGCAGGATATCAGGCAGCGTCGTATTGGGATGAGGCAGCGGAATCGAAGTGTATGAACCGGCGATAGGGGGC
>NW_021152902.1:0-2373 GCF_002837175.3 Physeter macrocephalus | reverse complement strand
GCAGAGAAATTCCCCTCCTGAGAAACCCAGATAACGAACTCTCCACGTTTAAACGATGTTCAGAAACTTCCACGCCTATATACTAGAACTAATTGCGACGTTTCCTTCGTTCTTCTCTCGGGACACCGCCGACTCCGCTACATTCGAAGCATTACTCACACGCGTATCGGCGAGCTCCATCACTCCTGGTCTCTCTCAGCCGGCGGAGTTCGCCGACAACGTTGTCTCTGTTCTTCCAGCTCTAAACCAGGGTACAGTTTGCCTCGCAAGCTGAATCGTTGGTTAATATCCAGCAAGCTGAGGGCGGGCCTTCAGCCTCAATCTCTCCTCTGTTTTTCTACACACCCGTTCCGCCGGCAATGAGCAACCGACTCCTCAACCACGTACACAAGGAGTCGTGCCTCTCAGTATTCCCTGCATGGGTGTGAACAATCGCAACACTCTGTAGACGTACTCGCTTACGATAGTGCGGCCAACACGGTCTCAGCTGCAGGCTGCCTGTGAGAATCCGTCGCTAGACTTCGACTGTCCTGCTGAATGATGGAGCTGCTGCGCGTGCAGATCTCACCATGTGGTCTCAGCTGTCTGGTCTTAAATGTGAAGTATGTTGGATAGTGAGCAGGGCACTCGTTTTCTGACAAATGCCAACCACCACCTGATGGCTCAGGTTCAATCAACGAGTCCGAAGGGATTCACCCGATTTCTCGCGGCGCGTGCAACGGCTATGTGATGTCGCCCCGGACACAGAGGACTCGACTGCGAATGCATCCAACCTCGTAGAGGCTGCGAGCACGTTTGAACGACCGCCGGCGGGAGAGGACAAGTTTCCACTCACCGTTTAACGCAAGTGCCACTGGGGACTAGATGCATCGTCTCCAACTCTACCTCTCCCGCTAAACGGTCTATCAATGACCAATGCCTCTCTTCGATCTGCTTCTGCAATAAAGTCGGCCCCGCAGTGCATGCACCCTGCACATTAACTGCCAACACGGATGTCTCCCTCCATTTCGGCGCCATGTCGCCCTTTAACATTCACCACGACCTACCAGCCTTCCACATACAGTGCTAAAACACAGTCTACGATACCGACTTAACAACTTCCTCACTAGCCTTCAGTCTCTACGGTCTTACACCAGCGCTCACCTGTGCCTAAGGGAGGCAAAGACGCATGCGGAAGTATTCGTTTGGAGCATAATTGCTTTCTGCAGAACTAGTATTGCGGAGCGCATATTGCAGAAGAGACCGTGGACCACCTAGTAGGCTCTGCTTTCAACACACGTGTTTGAGGCGAAGCATTTGACACGATTACTTTTAAATTTATCCTGAGTTCAACGCCGCTGCTCGACCAGTGACACGACATACTGACGGCTACTGACTCCATCTTTCCACACTTTGGCTCTGTCAGCCTTCAGTCTTTCTCGTCACGACTGCGAATACTCGTGTTGTCCTCACATGCTGAAATAGTCACCTCAAGCAGTGAAGGCGACGAGGATTACCACGTCTCCCACCATATGATCTTTGTGTGTACATGCAGATTGCTTGCGCTTACATCTACATAGCTGCTTTACATTTACATGCATCAAACGTTACGTGGCAGCAGCCGGCGAACGATAACCTTATGCATGGTACATACTACATCGCTGCTTGGTCGCTTTTCTTATCGTCTCCTCGCGCTCGTTCCCGACGTGTCGCAGCAACCGTATCCGCAGGCCGTTAATCAAACACGGCTCCGTTAAAAGAATGTCCAATTTGTTTGCGATGCACACTGTTCATCATCGCAATCAGCTACTCATGCGTTCTATTCGTAGCGTCGCCGTCTCTGGTAGCAGACTGTTTTAGGATCCTCTCCTCAGTACCAGTGGTTGCCTTTGCGATTGCAGCCGATGCCGCTGCGTGCAGCTGCCACAGTTAGCTGGTGCCTGTCTGCCCTTCCGCTCTGAAGACTTTGCTTCTGCTACCGACCACAACGTACCAGAACCGAGGAACCTTTTTCCTAGAGTCTCCCTTGGATTAATCCTGACGCTTCCAAATTACAACGGGCCAGCCATGGCGTGAAAGCAAAGATACGCCATAACCCAGAACAAAGAGGTACTAATACGAATTATCGGCGCCCCACGAACCAGCGACCTCGCAGTTTTTCAGTAAATACTTCCTTGCTGCAGTGCTCACCATGCGCTGAGCCATGGAATACACGAAGGAATGAAAGTTATTGATTTCCATGAGATGAGTAGAATTGTCTACAGGACAACACAATACCTGAAAATCCATTTCTAGTCGCGCCCTCGCGCAGTTGCGCGCCTCTGTTCTGCTTATTTGAGCCAACTTATATTTGCTCTCGTAAACTACCACAAGCCAGAAAATCGTCGTCCTGGT
>NW_021152901.1:0-2373 GCF_002837175.3 Physeter macrocephalus | reverse complement strand
GATTCCACTCCCGTGAGGTCTCCAGAGTCATCACATGCATAGAGACAGGAAGCAGGATGGTGGGGCCGGGGCTGGGGGAGGGGAGGGGAGGGAGTGTGATGGGGGCAGAGCGTCGGGGGGAAGACGGGAGGTGCTGGCGATGAAGGTGTGACGGTAACACGACCACGTGAATGCGCGCTTAAAAATGGTTAAGATGCCAAAGTCTACGTTGTATACGTTTTACCACAGTTGGAGAAAACAGAGGGAAGAAAGCAAAACAAGAAGGATCAGGAAGGCTCCTGCCTGCCAGGATGTCTGACAACACGTTAGCATCCTTTCTGGGCGTCCGGGATGCGGGCGTGTGGCCACAGCTGGTGTGAGCGAGGCCCGGACGCCCGCGGCCGCGGCGCAGGGCTCCATCCTGGGCGGAGGGGGCGGGGGCGGGCAGCCTGGCGTGTCCAGAGTGGGAGCCGGCGGGAAGGCCCGGGGCCGAGCAGGGGGGCAAGGAGGCGCCAGGGCTCTGTCTCCGGAGGAATAGGGGTCCAGAGCCACGTGCTGTCTGCTGCCCCTGCCGGCAGAGGAGCCGGGGTTTCCTGAAAGCAGCGGGAAGCTGCTGAGGGTATCCAACCAGGGGCGGGGCGGGCCGCACCTCTGGGTGCCCGGGCGGCTGCAGGCCCGGGGGATGCGGGGCGGCCCCGCAAGAGGGCCGGCCGGTGGGATTGAGGTGGGGGCCTTGGGGCCAAAACCCAGAGACGGGCCGGTCCGGTCCGGGCCGCCTGCCAGCTGCTCCGAGGAGGGGTCTGGGGCCTGAGCGAGGAACAGGCCCGGCGACCGCGGGGTCTCTGACCTGCATGCACGGGTTGGCGACGCCCTTCCCCTGAACGATCACCCGGGGGGACCGGGTCTGTGGGGAGGGCGGGGACTGCGGTCCTGCAAGCCGGGGCCCGAGGCTGGTGCCCGGAGGAGCCGGGCTCTGCAGAGGAGCTGGCGCGTCCCGTGCGCGTGGGCCGCTCGGGCGGGGCCGGCACAGCCAGAAGACAGACACCAGGGCGTGGCTGGAGGGGAGAGCAGGGCTGCAGCCCCCAGAACGGGGCGGGGGTGGGAGCAGCTCAGGGAGCAGGTGGAGGGGAAGGGGCCAGGGCCAGGCCCCTGTGCCAGGCGCCCTCTGACCCCCGCTGTGGCTCTGCCCTTCCAGGAGCCCTGTCTGTGACCCCCACCTCCTCCTGGGCTGCTACTGGCCCCCCACCGGGGCCCTGGGCTCTGGCGTGTGGACGCTGGGTCCCTGTGACGCGGGGCCCCTCGGATCCGGGGACGATGGCAGAGCCCGGTGCCGACCCACAGCCTCAGCTCCCAGACCACCCCAGGGGGCCCGGCGTCCTGCCCCCCGGGCCTGCGAGGACGGCGGGAGGGAGGAGCCCCCTGCCCGCCCCCTAAGGCCGTTGCCCAGGCTGAACGCCCGTCCGCCTCCCACCCGGGGGTCCCCGGGCCCTCCCCATCGGCACTGCCGGCCCAGAGCCCGGCTGACCGCCCGGGTGGCCAGTCCGGGAGCCGACGCGTCTCCCCCGTGGGGCCGTCCGGAGATGGCGTGACTCGCGTGGTGTCACAGATACTCCCACAGGGACCCCGGAGAGACCTGCAGAACGTTACAGCCAAGTGAAAGCGAAGCCGAGGGGGAGGCAGATGTGGCCACTGTAAACAGTCTGCTTTCTGAATGTGAACCAGGCTCTGGCCCAGGACTTCAGGTAAACATCTGTGTCAGCGCCCAGCCCCACCTCCGGGGAGGCCCGGGGGTCTGCAGCGCCTGCTCTGGGACACGCCCGAGTGACCGCCAGGACGCTTCGTAATTAGGCGAAATTGGTCTTGCATTCCTTCACTAAATCCCCGAGATCGCTGCAATTTTAGGTCTTCTCAAAAATGAAAACATTTGATAATTAACTGATACAAGTGAAAAAAAGCATCGAATGTTCTGTCAACTGGAAAATACCAATTAAGGAAGCGGTGCTGCCTTCCCGCCCACCTTGGGCTGGGCTGGGCGCTTATCTGGCTGTGCGGACGCTGCCGGGAGAAGGGTCTGGGGCAGGGCCCCTCCCTGGCCCCCCCGCCCCCCCCGGGGGCGGACGGATGGGCCGGGGCCTGGCCGGGAAGGGCCGGCTGCTGCGAGGGGCTGGGGAGGGGGCCGGCTGACCGTGGCTCTGGGACACGGGGATTTGGGGCTGGGAGGCCCCCATACTGCATCCAGCTGTGTGGCAGCACCAAGGACAGTGGCCTTGCTGGCAAATGTCAGTGATTCGTTTGTTTCCCTGCTGGCTGGCTGGGTCCCCTGCCCTGTCCTTCCTCTGGGAGGAGGACGTCGCCCGATTGTGTCGATTGTGTCGGGCAGGGGAGGCGTGTGCA
>NW_021152900.1:1845-2373 GCF_002837175.3 Physeter macrocephalus | reverse complement strand
CTACGTGGTGCTACCTGGTAGCGAACAGCACAGTCAACTAAGTGCCACGGTACACTAAATTTTCCACTGTTGGAGCTGTACTCGTGTCACTCCACCTGCGAGCGCGTCTACACACATAGTTATGTGTATATTGTTGTACGGCACAAGACCAGTTGAAGCTCCACATGAGTGTGGGACCACCTTCATCTTTGACAAGTTGTCTCACCGCGCTGGTCTCACTTGTTAGCGTTAAGTGTGTGCACATGTAGCTCTTCGGTTTAGATGCACAAAAGAGGTGAACTATACGAATGTCTTGTCTGAGGTTGTTGATTCTTCAAGTAATGCCGGCGGATACACGGCGTCATAAACGCAGTCGAAGCTATATTCCGAGGTACCCCTGTTTCTGTGGATAGGTAGCTGGTCACAACAGATAACCCCGCAGGACACACATCTGCATCCGTTCACATGTGTATTTTACAATGTGTATGCACAACTACGTCATTAATACACGAAGAAAGGACATCTGACACTTCCGAACTCCCCCGCCAC
>NW_021152900.1:0-279 GCF_002837175.3 Physeter macrocephalus | reverse complement strand
AGCAGAGCGGGATAGTCACGAACATCAGAAGTTTTCTCTGCTACTGTTGAGGCGTTCGGTATTCCGTGGTGATCTGCTAGACCCCGTTCCAGATGCTGCGCAGGCTATTAACTCACACGTGCGAGCGTGTATGCGCGATAATGCAGAACGAGTGAGAGAAGTTCACTTATACGGATATTTACGCAGTGACCATGTGGGTGCAAATATTCATATGTGGAAATACGTCTGTCTATACGCACGTGGATATTTGCTCCTATAGAGTAGAAAGACGTGTACATA
>NW_021152899.1:1504-2373 GCF_002837175.3 Physeter macrocephalus | reverse complement strand
GGAATAAAGCGACCAGTTTTGGCGTCCTTCTTGCGACAGAGGACGGCAAGTGACCATTGCTCGCAGCTGCCATTGACAAGACCATTAATGGAGCTTGCCTCACGGAACGTACTTGAAAGAACATTGTTCGTTTCGTGCGTGATCAGGGTCACTGTGAAGCTTTCCGGCAAACAGTATGACAGTAGTGCTTTCAGCTAGCAACAGCTGCTAATCCGGCTAAGATATTCGATGCTGCCGCGATCACATCCTGCAAAGCACAAACCATTCTCCACAAATAAACAGGGATTCGCAAATCCCACGTGTACTGACATACTTGCGCACAGGCATACGCGGCAGCCACATAAGTGCTTGCGCATGAGGCAGAGAGGTTCAAAACTCAAAAAAAAACGCAAACACACGTGCGGCTGCTGTGTCTCCACGACCTTATTTATCTGCGCACAGGCTGGGATATGTATAGTTTTTCGTGTGCCCTCGTAAGTATGCGCTCCGCCGCATGAGTAGTAAACTACTTGAGACCGTGCTTGCTGTTACGCCGTTGTGATGAAGGATGTATCCAGATTACATTTCCCTCCACATCTCAACGTAGAGAGACACAAAGGTACACATGGACGCATACGCGTGACGTACGCGTGTTGGGCGATGGATACATAAGTAAGTCACGCGGTGGCTGCACAATTATACTATCTAAAGTCAACAACGTCTCTTTGGCTTCTCCGCGGCATGTAAGCCACTGCTGTTGTCTACGTCGTGCTTGACTTGCACACATGAGTAGAGGGTCGTATCGGTTTGCAGGCATATGCCTAATCACTCTATGGCATACCGCGTCGCAGAAACCTGTACTACGCTAGTACCAGATGATATCTTACTCT
>NW_021152899.1:0-369 GCF_002837175.3 Physeter macrocephalus | reverse complement strand
CCCCTCACTCGGTCTACGAGTTCACTGAGATATGGAACCTTCAAGGACAACAGTTATGTCTGTTGCTCAATGGTATAGCGGCCTGTACGATAAGAACTGGTACTGCACCTTTACCAAAAGGCTTTACCTTTTCGATTCGAACGCAGTAGCCCTGCTCTGTTGACTATTATGTGTATTGTGGGAGGGGTCTACGACTGGAGACACGCCGTGTGTCCTACTTTTGCATGTCTTTGTTCGAAGGACGCATACCGCTGTATTTGCGGAAGCTCACTTGTAACGCGGGAGGAGGGGTTAAAGGAGGAAGAGTGTCAATTCTGATGAGACTGTAAATGGGCTCTCCGGTTGCTGGCGAGTATATATCGATGCGGT
>NW_021152898.1:1539-2373 GCF_002837175.3 Physeter macrocephalus | reverse complement strand
GAGAGAGTGTTGAAGCATGTTCCTAGAGACGAGCGATCGTTTGTGTGAATATTAGCGGACAGACCGTCTCTGGAAAGAAAATCCGGCATGTAATTCAAACCTACATGTCCGACGGTGTTAGTGGCAACAGGCTGACGGACAGGGAGGGGGACGCACATGCACACGCATAGGTATGTACGCGTATGTGTTCCAGGGTCACCTAAGGACTTGTGCACAAGGATACGCATGTGTCTATTTGCAGAACCGGTGAAGTGAAGGGAAAAGAGTCACATACACACGCATATATATACATACATAAGGCCGTGTTCTCAGCGAATACACACATAACTCTGGGTGGGGATAGATAGTGTATAGACGTCGGAAGAATCAAATTGATGTCGTCGACAAATGCGTCTTCATGAATGCGCGCCGATAGTTGTTTTGAACCCTCAACCATGCCAGGGACAACTTTTTGCATCCATATATGTGAGTACATGTGCGAGTACTTCTCTCTATTTGTCTCTTTCTTTATGTGTTAGGAAAAATTGAATATATATGTGTGTGTGTGCGTGTTCGTAGACACGGGGGGTGTTTGTCGCGGCTTCCGTCTGTACTGGCAGTGGGGATACCGCTGGAATCATGGCTGTTTGTGTTTGTGTGTGTACTGCACGCACAGTTGATGTACGTGAGCGTCGCAGTCTGCAACTCCAGTACATGTGCCTGTGTTGACGTATCTGGTTTTCACAGACGAAGGAACTGTTGTGCACATGAAAGTGTGGTGCTGGGTCTTTCTGGTGTTCGTACAGCTGAACTACTTGGGAGCGCTGGATGACGAAGGGGAGTTGTCTCAGGGAG
>NW_021152898.1:0-240 GCF_002837175.3 Physeter macrocephalus | reverse complement strand
TGGCTGTGGGTATGTGCATGTGTGTGTACCTGTGTGCGTATACCCCCTGTACGTGTACTATATATATAATATATACACGCGTATAGCGCTACTCTCGTAGGCAGTTGTGGGTATGGGTGCGCCGATATACATAGTGTATTATGCGCATCCGTTTGTATTTGGATATATGAATATACACTCGACGGATAAACCTATATGTAGGTCGCACGTGTACGCGCTCTGGGCGTGCAGGATGCGCGC
>NW_021152897.1:0-2373 GCF_002837175.3 Physeter macrocephalus | reverse complement strand
TAGAGGGATAGTGCGGAAGGAAGACGAAGAAAAGCACCTCAGGGAGGAGAAAGTAGTATTTACGAAGAGAAGACGAAGGAAGAAAAATCACCTCACTTTTGTGACGTCGGCGAGAGGGAGACACAGTATCTGCAGACTTTGACAAGATGCGTGTACACGACACTTCCGTGTCCACAATATGAAAGTTCCTTGAGTACGTTATGGATCCTGGAGTAAATCGTATTGTGTACAAGAAGCTGATGTTACATCCCTCGTATACCAAAGACGAGGACGCAGAGCACCGGTACATGTTCTACGTGGGTCATTACGCGGCCGCAGGTGTAGGTAAAGAGTAGCAGATTCATGAGCGCGTGCATCTTAGAGATTCTACAACCATTACAGTACAAGAAGCTGATGTTACATCCCTCGTATACCAAAGACGAGGACGCAGAGCACCGGTACATGTTCTACGTGGGTCATTACGCGGCCGCAGGTGTAGGTAAAGAGTAGCAGATTCATGAGCGCGTGCATCTTAGAGATTCTACAACCATTACACTACGGTTGTTTTTATGCAGACACGTGGGTGTATGTATAGAAAATTAGTGTGGATGTATAAATGCATAGAAACCACGAAAGAGAAAAGCCTTTAACGTTACAGGGAGGGAAAAGGCAGACTTAAATATCTTACTGTCAGAGGGAGCAGTCGGAGTAAACTCATGACCTCTAACCTGTGGCAGGAACCGACCTGTAACCTAGGGCACGGGAAGAGCTAACCTGGTTTGTGTACACGGTATGTAACATGCTTCTACTCCAGCTTTGGCGTAACGTAAAAGGTAGGCTTCAGACGGCTTTTTTGAAATGTTAATGCAGAATAAGTGCACATACAATGTGGGATATACACAAGTCCGTGAGTTTCTACGTGACAGCCTTGCGGACTTCAAACCAAAGAGATCTTCCCGGAGGGGAATGTGTACCTGTCTGCCAGCGTATCCTTACTGCAGATGCTGTCGTAATACAACCTATCTACCGACAGCCTCAAGGCGCACTCTATATACACGTACATACGTAAGCGATGATAAAGTCACATGCAGGCAGGCACTGCATGTAAACACGCCTAAGTGTCTGTGCCCGAAGAAGGTCTACACAGTGGAAACACGTTGTGAATCAATAGTAGAGGTGGGGAGTGGTGCTGACAGATGATACCCAATCTACCTTGAGTGGAGCTTCCACTTGTGCGCAGAGGGACGCCTGAGTAATATCAGGTAACTCCATCCTTCCAGGGGTATTCAAGCAATAAGTCCGGTTTCAATACAGTAGCATGAGACTTCCAGTACACGCATATTCCATGTGTACACTGAGAGGTAGATCCATAGACGGATGCCCACAATACCAAGTGAGTAGATTTTGGAGAAAGTTCGTGTTCGCCGCTCATGTGTAGGAGACAAATCGCCGTTTCCTTCCACTTTAGAGTGCGCGCTTACATGCATTTACATGCTCCACGCGGATGGAGGATTTCTGTAAAGATATATATGTATAAATATGAGATACATGCCCCAGGTCTGTGTGGAAGTAGCTGCGGTGCGGCCCTGCTGCCGAGGTCAGTGCCATACAAGTCACAACTCTTTCTAAGCGAAGAAGAGGTAAAATGGAGAACCAGTCAAACAAAGAGAAAAAATGAGAAGGTGGGTTCGAGTCACAAAACCAGCGGACTCCACAGATCTATACGTGCATACGTATATGTGTAGGAGTAAGGCGTTATTCTTTTCAGGGGTTCGTACGGGCAAACCCCAGCAGATCCTGCCGGTGCATTTCCCGAGACGCCAGTGCGACTGAAGAAAAGCATACTTATATACGTATATATGTATACTTGTATGTGCTTAAGTATATGCGTACAAATATGTACATGTTCATATATACATATAGTCCGACACATCACGCTGCGGTCGATCTACAGGTCTAATCAGAATCTCCAGTATCAAAGTCACATACGTATACAAATAAATACATACACGTGTACCTTTTTGAGTATATATAAGCACTTAAGGCAACTTCGGTACTGTCTATGCATGATACAAGATCACCGTAGATAGTGAGTATAAATGTGTCCCCTCCAATCGCGGATCAATGCATGTAACGTGTGGAAAAGGCAAGGGAGTGCAGCCCGTCGTACAAGAACTATTCACAGTACACAATCACGACGCATGCATCAACTCAGGAGAGACATTCAGACACAGGGTAGATACCCAGGGGGGCACTACATGACAGGCACATGCGCCACTCGCGTGAATTTATTCGGAGAAGACCAGTACCGGTGCAAAGTGTGTAGTTACACGTGTGCAGCACAAAAATACATGTTTGGACATGCGCCTCACTCACGAAACTTTAAATGCCTAG
>NW_021152896.1:1291-2373 GCF_002837175.3 Physeter macrocephalus | reverse complement strand
CACGCGTGACGCAGCTCCCGTAAACAGACGGCTATACGTTGTTTTCGTTACAAGACGGTAATTCCCCGCGGGAACCCGCGGTGAACTAGTGATTAAATCCAGATAGAACCTGGTATAGTAAATCGTGGAGCCTGACAGCCTAACATAACTAGAAAAAAGGCCACCACTTGCCGGTTAACGGCCACTGGAACCGAGGTGCTGCAGAGGAGCACAAGGGGGAGACCCTGTGGTGCAGCTCATATGAAAGGACATGTTTACTAGATGCGGTAATTTTGTACACTAGCCACTTTTCGTTCTCCACCTCAGACGCGGAGAGCTGTTATTTATCACGCGTGTCGATTTCCGGTGACTACCACCCAGGAAACCAGAGATCGCTTCCTTTGGGCCCCAAACTTCGCGTCCCTCTGAACGGGCCACATCACCAGGTGAATCTCTTCTTTATTCGTGCACAGGTGTACCTCACTGATACGTAAATACAGGTACGCAACTCTCCCAACTGCGACCACACACGTACGCAGACATACACTTCGCTCCACATAAGAAAACTCTGAGACAAGAGACGCGGCCTGAAATACTGTACAAATCAAACAATTGCACCTTCCGTTACATGCGGCCGTACCAGCATTTACCTTAAGTCGACTGTGAATTCTAAGTACGTCGGATCATCTCTAAACGGCGGGGGAAAGCAGAGTTTAACATATGCACCGCAGGTGAAGTGCTTTCTAGCTCTTGAAGAAAAGCTTCTTAAACACGTCCATACACAAGCAAAATGCAACAACATACCCGCACATCCTTGCATGCATATACACGCGATATGAGCAGAGACCTAGACCTTCAGTCCAGCCTGTCCAAAAGAATGATTCCCTTTAAGAGTAAGAGGGTATCAATCTGCATCGAGTGCCTATCAACCATCTACTTCGTTTAGACAGTAGAGCTATAGCGGGGACATCCCGAGTCGCTGCCGTTGATGAAGCTTCTCAGCCCTTCCCTCAGACAGAGATTCCTGGCCAGGAATTCCTTCTCACCTTGTTCTGGTATAGCAAGTGCACACTTGTTGGAGGACGCGCTACTGCCGAAGTGTG
>NW_021152896.1:0-217 GCF_002837175.3 Physeter macrocephalus | reverse complement strand
GACAGTACACAGACGTGTAATATATTTTACGTTTGCGCATCCACACCTACATATACCTTCAAATGCACGGGGAACCCAGAAAATGAGCACAGGAGATAGCCTTCCTTTTGCGCACGAAGATGCGGTGCACTTCAAGAGTCCAGAAACGCACATGTCCTGGCGTTCGCCGCACAACACAGCAGAGGCCCCCGCTCCTGCGCTTAGCCACTCCAGTCCT
>NW_021152895.1:1282-2374 GCF_002837175.3 Physeter macrocephalus | reverse complement strand
GCGCAAATTGAACAGGAGGAGGTGAAGAAGGAGGAAGGGGTGTCGGCGAAGAGAAAAGAGTCACTTTTTGGGCATCTGAAAGTTTGGACACCTCACGATAAATGAAGAGGATGGATGGAGGTGTAGAAATAGTCCATGTTATATGACTAAAACGCAGAATGGTCAACACGAAAAGAATATACACTTTTCAAAGAGCCGTGAAGGCGCCTCTCGACGCCACCCATAAAACCAGGAGCGTATCTCTACAATGCTCCCACGTTGGTGCGTCGGTAGCATATTTTAAATGCCTCCCCGTCATACTGTGCTTAGATAGCATGCAAGTGGGGGGGTGTTGTGTATTGCATTAGATTCTTGTACTGTTTTTATGTTGTTTACCGGTGCACAGGCCCACGTAGACACGCACTTGTGTTGTGGAAATTCTGTTTCTTGGCTGTGCTATATAGCAGTTTTCACACGACGGACAGTCAGTCCGTGTCCATATTTTTTCCCAGCCTCTGTGTTAAGGGCACGAATGAGATGCGTCACTGTTGCTTCTTGCCTACCGTCAAAGTCTCAGTAGGAGAAGCGAAACCGTATTCAAGAGGGCGAGCGTCAGTATACAGGGGACGTGCGCGGTCCTGAATTACACCCAACGTACGTAGCTATAGCCTCGTGCGATGAGTGCAGGCAGCGTGTCCGTATTACAGAAGGCAGCTTTGTGTACGTCCCGCCAGGGCAAGCAGCGGATCTGCTTCTGCTGCATACGGATCAAGCAAACGTATTCACTGCGTGCGCACGTTGTCAAACATGCCTGGCTCAAGTGGACGCAACACCACCTTCTATGAGAGCCATGGGCGACGTTTACAGATTGCTTTGCTCGGGCCTCCCCGGCTTCCAGAACCTGTCTGTATTGCGTTTCCGGTCTCAGGCAGACGGATCAGGTTTTTCGACAAGCCTCAGTGGGAAAGGAACGACTATCTTTTCCTAAATAGCGCTTCAGCGCAGACGTAGACAGCACAGCGGGTGGAAGCAGAATTCTGAGTAGTAAAGTGCGCAGCGGCGTCGGGTCAGGTAGACTACTTGCCCAACTGCTGGCATGCTGTGGCATCTGTA
>NW_021152895.1:0-929 GCF_002837175.3 Physeter macrocephalus | reverse complement strand
CTGGCAACAGAACGACGTCACAACAACGCGGTGCTATAGTAAATGCCACGTAACTAACTCTCTGCCAGTGACAGAATTATTCTGGCACACCCGTATATGGCACGCACGAAATGGCTCCGGTCGTTCTGCTCATGCCTTCGTTCAAACTCTCAATCCCTCACGGGGTTCGTCACGCCATCAAAGGGGCACACGTGAACGGAGTCATGCGTGGCTACACATCAATGCCGTTATGTAGGATGCGGCCCTCCGCCCACGTTGCTCTTGACTATCTCGTAAAACTCCGTTTTAGTTGTGAAGTTAGAACTAATTCATTCGTACGACGCAGGCTGCCGACGTGTGCGATTTCGACATTTCTCGGCTAGTTTAGCTACCCCCGTGGAATGCATGACTTTGAGCTACCCCAGTATTAGCGTCCTCCGCTCTTCCGGTTTCTACTTCGCAGGAGCCAGAAAAGCTTACGCCGTCTGTACCCGACGAGGTATATCGAGAGCATAGAAGCTTATCACGCGTATAGTTCAGCACTTCGTGATTAACTATGACACCACGGAGTATATATTACGTCTGAACAGGCGTGTCGGGTAAAATGCAGGCTGCCGTTTCCGAAAAGCTGCCAACCAGTAGACAAACGCATATGTGTAAGCGAGACTTAGTTGAGTGCAGTGCAGTTCAATGGATGCTGTGTCTTTTCCTCGTATGAAACTAAACGGTGATACACCCTTTTGCTTGAGGGCTTACTACAAAAGAACACAAAGACCTAGGTCTCTCCGCAGTCCATCCTGATGTCAGTTTACTGCTCAACGATAAATGAAATCAGGCCGAGACCGTTGGAACAGGCACCCGACAAACACGCTGAGGTCTATCCATCGCCATGCTTAGCACTCGTTTGATGTGAAGGCATGTGGCATGCCTTATCTTGTGGTGACCCCACA
>NW_021152894.1:1987-2374 GCF_002837175.3 Physeter macrocephalus | reverse complement strand
GCTTGTTGAGTACTGAAACTGAGCGTGAAAGAAGCCCACACGACAGTGGTATGAGACGGCGCTGATGTATCATGAGCGATATGACTGAAGGGAGTATGTACAACTGTATTCCGGTCGTCGGAAGGGATAATCATGGGCGTCTCCACGTTTTGTGTGTCTTCAGCCAACGTGCTTCTCCTGGTGCTCCTTCACTGTGGTGAAGACTTCGAGGAGTTGCTGCACCAGTGTCCTGGAGTATGAGGAGATGCGCGTTGACACACGTGTAATTCTGATGATGTGCATTACCACAGACTTCATATATCCTCTTTGTTGCTGCCGTACTCAAGCGGTTAAAAACCGATTTGTGTGTTTATGGCACCGTAGATTGAAGGGTTTGCGCCCATACGC
>NW_021152894.1:0-167 GCF_002837175.3 Physeter macrocephalus | reverse complement strand
TTATTAACGGCCAATGCGAGTGATACTACAAGCCCTAACACTAAGGTATGTGTATGTGTGCCGATGCAGGGTTACCGAGTTGCTGAAGGAGGTGGGGTCTGCCCAGGTGGCGCCTTACGTTGTGAATTCGTGCACCGAGAAAGGAAGGTTCTGTCTACATTATTGAT
>NW_021152892.1:1230-2374 GCF_002837175.3 Physeter macrocephalus | reverse complement strand
TATTTATGTGTGTGTTGCGGGTGTATTCACAGGTGCATGCGCATGTATACGTATTTATACTTAGTTAGATTGGAGAAAAGAGTCGCATTGAGTACCAGTGCATTCACTGCCCGTGACTCCTCGTGTCTGCATCCGTATATGTTGCTTCAACAGGTACAGGTATACCTGTGTGCACATGTATGTGTATAGGTGTGAATCGGCACACTCTTGTGTGTCTATTATATGCGCATACGGACGACGACAAAATATTAATAAATTGGACAAGTGGCTGAGTGAGCACTGGCTGATAAGGATACTTCGTTACCACAGCGTGCTTTTCCGTCTGACTCTTTATCTTCAGGTTGCTATATGTAGAGGAGCCAATATCAATTTATGTCTCTCTATTACTCACGTATAAGAGTGTACGTATTTGTGTCTCATATATGTATGTCTCTGTAGTTACTACTTTACCCACACATATCCACACTCGTGTGTATGCCGGTGTATGCATGCGTACATGTCTAAGGTAGACGTGTTGGTCGACGCCTGGCGGTTTTGGAAAAAAAAATAAAGCGAGACTCGATTCTTCGGCTCTGTATCTACGAGAGAAATGGGCGCGGAAAAACATACCCTTCGAGCTGGCGTTTATACTGCATATGTACTTCACTGTGGAACACACAGTATCCACTATCCCGTGCGCAGCAGTTTCCCAATCTTCTCATCCAGTTTTCCATATACGTAAATCCGCATACGCCTCTCTGAAAAAGCTCACATATATATCAAGCTGATGTTTTGGCACATCATTATCATTTGCATAACCACGTTGATTAAGAAAACGCAAATGGTTCGCGCGTTAGGATGCCCTTTTTTTCGAGAGAAGTTTACTAAGCCGAAGAAGAAAGAAGAAGTTTTCGTCTACACATCTGCACTTGCTGTACATACGACAACTGCGGTCGGATGTGTGCTGGTTTCTCCATGTAGAGATGCTGCACAATGGTGCATTACGTAAGGAGATCGACAACGAAAAACTGAGGCAGAGACACTTGTACACATGCGCATATACGTGTAAGTATACATACAGAGAGAGAGGCGTACAGCATAAGCTACACACATCCATTTATATATATGCACACGTATACCCTCAAATGTGTGGAAAGGTCGCTAC
>NW_021152892.1:0-562 GCF_002837175.3 Physeter macrocephalus | reverse complement strand
AAGGTTTTCCGGCACTTCAGTAGATAAATGAACAGCAGAGTCCTGCTCCTCGCCACGTTTCTTCATGTAGGCGCTACTCGAGGACTACGTATATGACTTGGAAGTTTCTGGTTGATTTTAGCCACAGTGTCACTTCAGACTCGAAGACAAACGTGGACCAGTCGAGATACAGACGTATGCGTATGTATCTCTATGTGTACACGAGGAATTGTGTGCGCGTCCATTGACAAACTGAAATGCCGCCGTAGGTGTTGGATTACGTTCAAAGGCTGACGAAGTGCACCATAAAGGCACAAGGGAAGTGGGGACGCACAATTCCTTCTCCGGCGACAACTGCCATCGCAGCTGATGTTCTCTGCCTGGTGAGAAGTGAAACACATTGCAATTTGATGTTTGTACATCCGTATCGTGAGTAGACAATCGATAGTGGTACTGCTTTTTCTGCTGACACACGTGCATGCAGGGACAACGAACAGGGAGCAAGAAGTCCATATAGAAGAGGCCTGTATTGCTTGGTATACGCAGTAAAGTAGACTTGAAAGCACTCTAAATAAGACGGTAT
>NW_021152891.1:1720-2374 GCF_002837175.3 Physeter macrocephalus | reverse complement strand
GTATTGGTGGCAGTGGCAAGATGCTGCGGTGAGCTCGCAGTAGAAAGATACGTTTGTTTATGATGTACGTAAGTCGGGGCACGTAGTAGAGTATAGAAGGCCATGGCCTCTTACACGCTTTGGAGATGCCTCGTCGACAACACCCACTGTTGTAGGAAATTCGAATGCCTTGAGGGTTTAGTGTGCAACTAACGTGGGACCACTGTCAAGATGTGCCAAGTGGTACACCGATTGTGCGGCGTGGGGTACATTCCTGGCAGAGGTACAGTCGGTTCTACGGGTGTAGGAGTTACACATGTTGTTATGGAGTAGTTGCCGCTCTTCTACGGCATGTGCTCTAGCAGCGGAGGGCGAAAGGATGATATACTTCTGATGCGTTATCTGTCCCGGTGGTGCTCATTGGGTGCCTGCAACTACTCAAGTTTGCCGAGAGGAATTCCGCCACGCACGGGACGTCATCCTTTTCCTGTGCATACTGCGTCCCCTACTCCGCTGCTTCTCTATGTACATGGAATCACGATACGTACGTGTTTACGCACGTATTTCTTGGCGCGTAGGCACGCCTGTGTGTATACACTGGGAGCAGGCGCGAAGGGCGGACAAGTGGGTGATGCGTTTGTTTGGTAAACGTATATTTCGGTCTACCGCGGTTTT
>NW_021152891.1:0-677 GCF_002837175.3 Physeter macrocephalus | reverse complement strand
AAAAAATGCACGCACGCACCAGCAGCGTATGATGGATGCTGCGGTGGTCACAGTATGAGCAAAAGGCCTGCCTGAGCATGCTGTTTACGTGTGGTTTTCTTCATGTGTCCCACAGTACGTCCGACAACACAGGAGCACAGAGCAGATGATGTCCCCAAGTGCTCCAAAACTCTAATGTTTGTACGTGCATGTGCACTACTGTAGGTGAGTTGAAGTCGCTGGTAATTGGTTTCGCGCTCTGCAGAACTGCGAAGTTCCCTGTGTAGCTCGTGCTGGATTGTGCACATATCAGCTTCGGGAATATGCATCCGTTTCAGAAGCTGGGCCTCATGATGCAGTCGATGCCGACGTCCTCCGTACACATGCGTTCACGTGCAGCGTAACACTGTAGGTGTAGCACTGGTGCCAGTATGTAGATGCACGTGGCAGAATTTGTGCTGAGTGGTTCAAATTTAGGTTGACACTCGTGAGCGTGCATGTATATCCGCATATTTATCCATACGCACACAGCAGACGACGTGCGGATTTTAAGTCCGCATACGGATATAATTGTTATTCCAAGTAACCTCGTACGTACTCTTAAACGCGTTACATTGAAATTGCGTGCGTAGGGAAGTTGTTTCGAGACGAGTTCGTCGCTGCTGATGATAGCATTGGGCTCCGAAAGCTGCAACAGC
>NW_021152890.1:2210-2374 GCF_002837175.3 Physeter macrocephalus | reverse complement strand
TATATCCTTCTTACGCAGAATTGTCATACTGGCAACCAACCCCCAGGGGCTGGTCGAGGTGGATACATAGATCAATCACCTGAAAGACAGGCACCTACGAGGCACGTGAGAGGTCTTCACTGAAACCCTCTTCACTTATGGAGCATATTTACACTTGCAAAAAA
>NW_021152890.1:0-444 GCF_002837175.3 Physeter macrocephalus | reverse complement strand
GCACATATGTATACACATATGTATATATATATATATATTCAGAGATGTATTTGAGAAGGGCCACTCTGGATGCTCACAGCGTCTTCTGTGGGCATGCATACGCGGGAAAAAGACATATCGATAGCCACGCAGTATATTTATTGCACGACGACTTCTCCAAGCGCCTTCCACCTGTCACCCCTCCTCCATGAAAGGACCACGCTGGCTCTCCTCCGTGTGCTCGAGTGTTTGTTCATCTCCGCGTGTGAGTAGAGTCTGCAGCATTTGTTCGTGCCATTCACTCCCGTCGACGCTGCTGCGTTGCAGCGCCTCCCCTCTACACCTGCGCCTCTCGCAACCTCGGCAGCAATCGCCTGAGGCACCGACGGAAACACGGCAGGTGCCTGCCTGGAGGTGCTGTAGCTTCGCCAGTGCCGTATAATTAATTCCCGCAACTGACATCAA
>NW_021152889.1:2022-2374 GCF_002837175.3 Physeter macrocephalus | reverse complement strand
GGTAGCTGTTGCGTCAGCGCTGTAAAATAGTACACGTAGAGTCACAGAGTATTACAGGGCTTCCGAATGGATTGATTTTAGAAGAGATTTAAGACGAAAGGCTGAATTCCTCCTACAGGAGTCTCAAGCGATGCTTTCTGGTGGGTGGCGCCCTCTGTAGCTTCAGGATTACACCATATTTTGTGTGCTACGTTGTGCTGTTGGTAATTTCCGATCCGCACCGTTGACGTACGCGTTTTCCTTCACAGATATTTGTTATCTCCAGAACGCCACAAGCTGAATAATTCTCCAACACTCACGTCTACGTCTCCCGGGTGTGAGTGCAAACGTTTACAGAACGCCCCTTTTGACC
>NW_021152889.1:0-267 GCF_002837175.3 Physeter macrocephalus | reverse complement strand
TAATAGACAGGCTTCCCGAACGAGGAAGGCCGGACGTGTGTGGTCTAAGCGTGCGCGATTCCTGCTTCTCTGCGAAGTACACCGATATCGCATGTGCATGTATATAAGTTTATTCATTCGTCATAATTCGTAACAGCACGCGCGCAGGATACTTTGCTGACAGCAGGGTACAGGCGTCGTACTGTAGTAAGAGCGTTCTGGGGTTATGTGGCCAGAACTCATCGGCGGAGCAATTACTGAGTGGATCCACACTGTCTGGAAACATCA
>NW_021152888.1:1226-2374 GCF_002837175.3 Physeter macrocephalus | reverse complement strand
TTACGAGTAATCTCTACACATAGCCATGGCCTTTAATACCTTTGCTTATGCTGCAGGTGTTGCACACGTCTTCCACACATGCATGCAGAAGCAGCGGCAAAAAAGCTTCCTCGTTGGGTAGTAGCAGCAGAAGCAGAAGAGAGATTTGCATGTACGTCTATATGTGTGTGTATGTATGTATGTATGTATGTATGTATGTATGTGCGACAAATATCTGAGGACGCCAGCAGCAGCAAGGAGCTGTGTGTTGTCTCGCCATGATGGAAGAAGAGAGGACACGAGAAAAGCAGCAGCCATGACAGCAGAGACAAAAACATTCGATTGTCTGATGCAAAGTATGGCAGGAGAAAACAAAGCGTCCACAGGATGCATGCATGGGGTGTGACTGCCTATACAAACAGCAGCAGCGCAAAATCATATAAGTGGAGAGGCCTCCTATATTGACTCACGTAGCCACCAGACACACACACACACATATATATGTCATTCTATATACGTGTGGTGGCATATAAATATATCCGCATATATACACTCATACAAGAAAACAGCGGCTTCCTCTGCATGCATGAAAGTTGCTGTCTCTCAGCACACTCCACAGTGGATAACACGCTAGTACCACCCTCCTGCGCCGTCTCTGCTACATCTGCTGTTTGTATATGGCTTGGCCTTTGACCAGCCTAGTGCATGCATGACTCCCACCCCCCCGCCTGCAGCAACTAAGAAGGCTGCTGCTAATCCACGACACGCCCACGCTGCATCCATCATCAACGTTGGCTCATCTTCTCACTCTACACACTGTGTGACGACGCCTGCTGCTGCTGCTCCTTCTTCTTCTCCTCCTCTTCCTTCTGCCAACAGGTCGGCTACCACTTGTGCTGCTGCTGCTGGTGCTGCTGCTGCTTTCGGTGCAGCCATCTTACAGGTACTGTCTTTTCTACTACTACTGCTGCCACCCCACACAACCGCTACTATCGCTGCCGCCCTGCTGCCGTCATTTTGCTGCCATCCGTAAAACAACTCGTAGTGCTACTGCACTGCACAGCAACCACTACTACTACTGCCACCCCTGCTGCTGCTGCTGCCAGGCCTCTGCAGCTGCAGCTCCTTCTTTCGTATGTTCCTGCTCTTCCCGCTGCTGCTGCTGCTGC
>NW_021152888.1:0-644 GCF_002837175.3 Physeter macrocephalus | reverse complement strand
GACCGAAGCCTCTCCCATCTAGTCGTATACTGCTGCGGCAGATGCATGCGCCTCCATCTCCACAAATGAGAAATCCGCATGCACACACATATACATATACCATCTCCACACATGAGAAATCCGCATGCACACACATATACATATACCATGTCCACACATGAGAAATCCGCATGCACACACATATATATATACCATCTCGACTGCTGTTTGAAGCAGCAGCAGCAGAAGCAGGGTCCGTCGAAGAAGCGCTGCGTCTTCGTCCTCCTCCTCCTGCTGCTGCTGCTGCTCTTCTGCGTGGGGATGATTCATCTGCTGCGCCCCACACGTGGCTGTTGCTGTTGTGCTGCTGCAGTGAAGAAGATGCAGCGGCGTCCTCTGCTTCTTCTTCTTCTTTCTCTCCGCTGCAGCACCTGCTGCTCCTCTCGATGCCGCTGCCTTTGCTGCAGCACACAGTGGGCTGCTGCGTCTCCAGCAGAAATGCAGCCACGCTCTTCATCAGTGCGCTGAAGAAGCCGCCAAGTCCCGCTGCTTCCAGCAAAACTCCCGGCACGCGGCCTGCATGCAGCAGACAGCTGCCCAGTGCACCCCACAGCGCAGAAATACCAGCAACAGCATATTATCAGGAGCAGCAGCAGCAGTAGTAG
>NW_021152887.1:0-2374 GCF_002837175.3 Physeter macrocephalus | reverse complement strand
AGATATTTGCGCAGATAAACACAGGCAGAGATATGCAGCTGCAACCCAATAGATACAGGCACATGCATACTGCATCACGAAGAAGTAGACGTCTTCAACAGGCTTCGAAGCCCACGCTCTCGCCTTCGACATCCACAGCCACGACATATACATGTCCGTTCACTCACAGACACACACACGCACACAAAGTCCACATATACATGGCCGTCCGTTCACACAAACACACAAAAAGTACAGTAGACATACACACACTCACAGACACGCAAGCCTACATACATATTGTACGTACGTATGAGCAATGCGCGTCGTTCTCTTTCTACACACAAGAGAGAGACCGGCGTGTGTGCTTGTCCACATATATACAGACGAGCTAGATGGTATATACACGTATGTATACGTACGTGTGATATATGTATACCGGTGTACACGCGGTATAATGTATCTATTCATATAGACACAGATGCATGTACACATCCGTATGTCTGTCTGTTTCTTTCGACAGTGTTGTATAACGCAGCGCCCACGTCCCAGCCCACAAAGACAAGCAGCGAAACTTGTGAGTTTCTGGTTTGCATTCCGAGTGGATGATCTTCCGCACATGGTAATCACCTCCGCATCTATACACACACACACAGACACATATCTACAAAAGAGAAAGTGAGACACGTGTCCACTGCTGCTTCCTTTGTCTACCATCTGATTCCTGCGTGTAAACTCTTTTCCACACTCCAGTCTGCGCCCTCCTCGGATTTTCCAGGCGGTGTACATACACCTCGTTCAACGCCTGCCTGCGTCCATCTCAGCCGCCCGAATTGCTACTCCGCCTCTGTCCTGCTACTTCTACGTCTTCTTCGTCGTGTGAGCCGTTGTTTTCGAGCTAAAAATACATAAGGAGTGTATACACGGAATGAGGAAGAAGCGAGAAAGAGAGAGAAGAAAAAAACTGTACTCCCCACTGTTGCAGCTGCTGAAGTTTACGTGGCCCCCTTGGGCCCGTTGCATACGCGCGCACACAGAGACGCGTAAAAGGGGACAAGAAGTGGCACAGACAAAGAGACGGAGGGAACAGTTTTGAGAGGAACAGAAGAACAAGAAAAAGCAAAGTTATTCACATACCAGAGGCCAGGTTAAATGCAGGTCACCTAGCCAGCGAACCCAAGAGGAAAGCAGCCCATGGTCTTTAGCTTTCCCGTCGGAGTCAACAAACAGACAAAAACTCCGCAGCAACAGCGCCGTGCCGTGGCCTCCATACCAACTGCAAAGTCCTGCTGCTTCTGCATCTGCGGGGCACTCGCCAGCAGATCTGCGCGCGGTGAATACCTGAGGGCAGTGCTTCGTGCACACCTGCAACCCGCGCATACACGCAGACAGAAAAAGATGCAGAGGTGGGAAGCAAACGAAAGGAACGGGAGGGCCGAAGGGGAGGAACACGCAGGTGCACGGGGAAGCACCAGCAGGGCGGAAAAAGTAGACGTGCTAGACGGAGAGGAAGAAGGGGAGGGAGAAGGAAGAGGTAAGAAAGTACGGGGAGAAGGCGAAGAGAGGAAGGAGCCCAAAATGCGAGAAAGAGAAAGTAGAGGAAAACGCTGCTAGTCGTTGCTTCGATTTGTCGAGGGACTGAAAACTTTTGAACCGCTTCAGGTAAGGAAAAGAGAGCTTTTCACCGCAACAAGCTAAAGAAACTGTCCAACGTAATGCACCCATACAGGCATCTCGCCCTGCGCCAAGACCTACCCAGACACACAACACCGAATCTCTCCGAGAGGGCAGGGACAAACATATGAACAAATATATAGATGCGGATTCGCCGCCGCCGGTAGCATTCATACACATATGTATTTATATTTATATATATGGATGCCTATATACGTATACACAACTACATCTACATAAATGTATGCTCGCCCTGCCGCTTCAACGAATGCCGATACAAGCCTCTAATTATATTTACATATATCCCGTGGCCTTTCCGTCTTAGTGTAGCACATACATACACAAACATATGTACATATAGTAAGTAGCACCAACATATCCGTGTTTCTGCAGATAAATATCTCCATCCTGACCTCCGTGCTGCAGACGTAAGACTACTCAAACTCATACATATGCATGTAAGTGTATCGCCCACACGCCCGCGTACAAGTCTCTTGCAGGCAGTTCCACACACCCATGCAGAACAGCGGAGTCTTCGGTGTTTGTTTGACCTTGTGGTACTCGACCTTCTTGCTGTCGACAGGGGACTACTTACTCTCACTCACTCGCACACATACGCACATGTTGTATGCCTGCATAACTGTGTGACAGGGGCTTCCGCGCTGCCGAACACACATTCACACGTAATACACGAGAGAGAGGCTGCGTTACTGTTACCGGC
>NW_021152886.1:1794-2375 GCF_002837175.3 Physeter macrocephalus | reverse complement strand
CACCCACCCCAGAACGGGCCCTTCCCCATGCCAGGCCTCCCAGGCAGGGGACGGATGGACAGAGCCATGTGGGCCTCCTGTTCTGGGGCCCTACCTCTCCCCTGGTCACTGGGGTCCCTCCGTGCCCTGGTCTTCCTGGCTGTCCTTTGTCTCCCTGCTCTACCAGGGATCCCTCCCTCCTCTGGCTCCCCTGGGGCATCTGGGTTCCCCTGTCCCCTGGATCACCTGGGGTCCCCCCTCCTGTAGGGTCCCTGGCTCCCTGAGTGTCCCTCTCCCTCCCCTGACTCACTTCTTCGGGGGTGAGCCCTTCCTCCTGCTCCAGCTCCTCAACTAGGGCCGAGAGATCCAGCTGTGGGTCTGGGGAAAGCAATTCTGCCAGGAATCGAGGGTGAATGACTGCCTCCACCTCGGAGAGAAAGAAGAGGCTGTGAGCATCCTTGGCCAAGAGTGGCCTGTGAGACAAGAAGGCCAGGAGGGAAAGTGCAAAGCAGAGACCCACCCCTCTCTCCTCCACAAGGCGGGGATGGTCATCACGCAGACACACAGACACACAGACACACACACACACACAGACACACACA
>NW_021152886.1:0-236 GCF_002837175.3 Physeter macrocephalus | reverse complement strand
TTCGGGGCTGGGGACCCCCGAGGATCCAGCTTCGGTGGGGCTGGAGGAGGCAGGTCCTGCGCGCACTGCATCCACTGCAACTTATGCATGTGCATCTCCTCCTCGGCCTCAAATTCCATGAACCTGGGGGGTGACGGAGGCACAGGCCACCCTGAGAAAAAGGCCTGGTTTCTGGAGCCCAACAAATGCAGCCAAGAATGAGGGATTGGGAGAGGATGTGCCTTGGGGCTGTCAAG
>NW_021152885.1:2037-2375 GCF_002837175.3 Physeter macrocephalus | reverse complement strand
GTGTAACTTGTTTGTATACATCGAATACGCTGCTCACTTCAAGATACGTGGTCGGACTGAGACGTCGCAATGCTGTGCGTCAGTGGCATATCCAGCTGTTATTAGAAACCAAGTGTAAAAAGGAGGAGGGAACCAGTCGTGCCATTTCCATCGCACCTGACAGCACACGTCGTTGCGGCGCATCTCGTCTACCATCTGCATATGGTACCGATGACACACGTCAGACACGCAACGTTGCCACCGTTAAAAGGAGTCCATCTAGACTATGAACGCTGCGTGGCTAAGCACTGTGCAAGGTACAACGCGTTAGGCACCTGAGCCTACCAGGAAACCACAAA
>NW_021152885.1:0-277 GCF_002837175.3 Physeter macrocephalus | reverse complement strand
GGGTTGCAGCAGCCGGAGAATCCGAGCACGGCAGCAGAAATGTTCAACCAGCAGCAGCATTGCAACACATGGAGCGCATGGTGCAAGTTACGCAAGCGTGCTCGTCAGCCAGAAACCCCACCGCAGTCCAAAGGGAAAACATCTGCACTACTGAAAACGACAAAGACAAAGCCGAAGCAGCCATTGAAAAAGTAGGCGATCAAGGCGCAAATGAGCACGACAGCAGTGGAGTCACACCAGCGCCGCAAAGGTGGAATAGTCGGGAATTCGGGGTAGG
>NW_021152884.1:0-2375 GCF_002837175.3 Physeter macrocephalus | reverse complement strand
ATGCAAATTTACTGACTTGCTAAAATGCTCATACTAAATTAACTGAAAAAACTTATAAAATTTGGAGTAATCCTACTTGCACAGAAAATCAGAGGTACTCACTTTTGTAGTTTTACATTTTTTACAAGTGCTACAAGCCAGTGTTTGTGAGAGGCAGGCTTCACATCCACTGTTGGGGTGGACTACAAACTGGCAGAGCATTTCTGGATGGTAATTTGGCAATGTGTATCAAAAGTTCTACAAGTATGTCACACTCAGGTCATTCTACTTATAGTTCCTTATTCTACAGAAGTAATCCCGATGGACACAGAGACATATATACAACGTATTCACAATGTTTCTGACAGGAAAAAACAAACTGTCTAAATCTAATGGCAAAGAATTGATTAAACTATGGGACATCAATATGATGGAATACTACATGATACATCATTCAATGAAAAAAGCAGGAATATGAAATAGCAAGTATACTACAATTTTATTTTTGTTATCCCTAAGTGGACAAAATATATTCAGAGAAAAAAAAAAGACTGAAAGTATACAGACCAAAATGAACAGTGATTATGTCTGGGTATTAAGATTATACGAAAGTGTTCTCTTGTAACTGCATTTTCTATAAAGAATATATGCAACTCGTAGAGAAAGTTTACAAGCAAAATAAAACCTATCAGAAAAATGAGGCTTTAAAAAAATCCTATCACAACAGTATCATGCCAAAAGCTAAGCATATATCATATTAAAAATTCAATAGTTTCAATTTTAGAATTTACCTCCAAGCCACAAATCCTCACTAAGAGATTCCGCAAAAGCACTCGCACCCAGGTCACCAATGAGCGTGTTGTAGTTCAGAGTGATGCGCCTCAAACCAGCCATACAGTCAAGATCAGATCTCCTGGAAGGAAGACTCTCAGCCCAGGTTTCTTCATGCCTTCTGGTAGTCTGATACTTCAAAGATTTAATGGGATGAAATTAAGATGCTTGAAGAAGGAAACAGGGTGTGCCTACTGAGTATGGCTTATTATGTCAGAGATTTACACACACACACATATCAAGCATATATGGCAGGGGAATCAAGCTGAGAAATTAAACAGTCAGTTCTGGTTTACGAGTCCAGTGACCCAGATTCTACTCCGTCAGTGATTAGATTCCAGCCACTGGATGACCTGTTTCTGAACTGTTATGTAAAGTTGGACAACGCAATTACAGTCCATGAATTGTTTTCCTTACCTTCTAAGTCAGGGAATTGGTCCTAAATTCTATGATTGCTGAGGCTCTAAATGCCATCATTCTGTCCTCCAATGGTCTCCAAACACCTGACTGGGTAACCCATAAGAAAACTTTTTAACATGCATCTTATTTATTAACAAATTAGATACACGAAGTTCTATACATATAATGTATGTACATTATAAACCACGCAGATATTTTTAAAATGATACAAAGGCAAATAGGTTCTAATATTTACTTTTCCTAAATCTAAGACATTATTTTAGTATTATTTAAAAATATTTATTTATTTATTTGGCTGCACCGGATCTTTAGTTGCGGCATGCCAGATCTTTTAGTTCTGGCGTGCGGGCTCTTAGTTACGGCATGCGTGTGGGATCTAGTTCCTTGAGCAGGGATCGAACCTGGGCCCCCTGCATTGGGAGCGCAGAGTCTTAACTGTTGGACCGCCAGGGAAGTCCAAGGCATTATTTTAAAAACTGTATTACAAAATGGATCTCACATGCTACCTTGGGTATGCACACAAACTTCAGAGGCCTGGACTATGCACAGCAAGTGTGATGTGCCTTGGGAAAAATAATGGTTTGACATTTAACCACAAGTCTTGTCTTAAAGACGTTCAATTCTTTATATTCATAAAATAAATTTTGGTAATAGGGAACACTGACTTTAAATGAAAAAAAGTCTTATTACATTCTTGAAAAAATAAAGGTCTCAAAGTGCCTTTGACACTCTAAAACGAAAATCATCAGTGTCATTTTTCTATTAACAATAACTTCCAAAAGCTCCAAGGAAAAATAACAGCGATCACTTACAAATTAGTGATTGCTAATAACAGCAATCAATTCCAAACTATTTATACCAATTAGTTCATTTAAACCTCATAATGAGGCACAGAGGTTAAGTGATTGGTTCATGGTCACTAGCTATGAAATGGGAGAAAGGGAATTGGAACCTACGCCATTTGGCTTCGGCACCCATGTTCTTGACTGTTTTCAGTCCCAGAGGCCAATGGACTTGCCCTGTATAGGATCAAAGAATTTTTCAATTTTTAAAATCTAAATTTAAACATTTCCAGCTTTGTGGGCTATACAGTTCTGTTGCAACTACTCAACCCCACTGGCGTAGGGTGAAAGTAGCCATAGCTA
>NW_021152883.1:2058-2375 GCF_002837175.3 Physeter macrocephalus | reverse complement strand
CTGCGACTTCTTTTGCACCTTTTCCGGAGTGTCCATCCGTTTCGCTGCTGCTGCTGCTGCTCTGCTCAACACAGCTGCAGCCACAGAGACGGCATCAAAAAAAGAAAGATAGCCAGAACTCCCTTCTGCAATACACGTGGACATACGTGGATCGTTTATATCCGTGGTCGAAATCCCTGTGCATTTCTGGCTGTACACGGATGCGTGCATGTGTGTATGTCTTCGAGTGCACTCTTGTGTGCACATGTGCGTAGCCGTTATCCAACGGTTATAACGGCAGTGGCACACACTGCTACATTCGCTGTACAACCAGCTAA
>NW_021152883.1:0-470 GCF_002837175.3 Physeter macrocephalus | reverse complement strand
CTTCCACACGTAAAGGCGATTAATTCATCTACTTTGAATCCAGTCAGTCCTTATCTTCGTGCAGGGAAGGGCAGACTGTGCTAAGGTTTTGCCAACGAGTGTTCTGGTTTGCGTGAGGAGGAAGGAGTCGTTAACTGTGCTTACTTGGACAAAGCATTGCTTTTCATTTGTCGCGCGCCCTGCCCCGAAGTACAAACGTTCTGCAGCAGCAAGTCAATCCTGGCCACAAGCTCCAACAGAAGATGATGACCAATAACGATACATTACAGATGCTGCTATGCAGGAACACTAACCCCGTGGCTTCCAGTAGAGGTAACACAAAGCAGTCCGCTGTTGAGAAATCGCTATTCCAGCTTGGAGAACTGAATGTGTACCTCTGAAGGTTTGAGTGCATAGCAGTAGCATCGTCACTTCACCCGCTGAAGCGCTTCGTCGTATATGGATGCATGTGCCATGCATATATATATGTA
>NW_021152882.1:1997-2375 GCF_002837175.3 Physeter macrocephalus | reverse complement strand
GTCCGATCTGCGTATTGAAGTTGATTTTCTTCTGCGCCATTCTGAGGTAGGGAGTTTCCGCTTAAGAGCATTAAAAATAGCATAAACACAATGCCCTGACTTGTAATACCCAAAGCCCACGAGCCGAACGCTGGCGACTCGTAGCCGCCAGTCATGCCGCACACAATTTTACCCATTTTAGGGTTCGAATCATGGACAAAGAGGATGCCGCCGTCGGTGGCTCTGCCTGGAGAAGAGCAGCATAAACTTCCTTGCTAAGTAGTCTTTTTGCAAGAACTTGCAGTCGGCTAGAAGCCCTTTAATGCTGACGTAGCGCGTTGACGCTTGTAACGAATGCAGCTTGGTCAACAACGTCAAAACACGTGACCCGGCGAAATG
>NW_021152882.1:0-830 GCF_002837175.3 Physeter macrocephalus | reverse complement strand
GACGCTAAGGAAGAGACGGTGGACAGATTCGTGTTTGCGTAGTGTGTCGCCATGCCCGGTGCACCCCATCGACTTCTCGGCGTTTCAGGAGCCCCAGGCAGACTGTGGGCTTGAGAGATTCTGACGTTATCACGCTCTCCCTTTTTTTAAGCGTGCCGTGCACCGTATTAGCCTACACCGGCTGCTGACGCACCGCATTTAGTAAGTACTCGCGTGTCTCAACGTGCCTATGTTTATATATGGGCATTTGTCTGGCAGGTTCGTGTACTCAATTATGGTTGGACCCCCACAGCGCCTTAAATAGCTATGCACACGTCGCATAGTGCACACAGGAGCGCACCTACACATGCACTTAGCGAAAAAACTGCAGCGAAGGGCAGTTTAGCCAACTCGACATGCGCTTGTCTTACTTCGTGGACGTAAGATCCAAAAACAAAAAGCGGCGTTCTAGATGGCGCGCCGGTCATTCAGCATTAGAGATAAGAGGAACTGCACGTTATTTTTTACGCTGGAATGCTTCGCGTGGACATCCACCAAGAGACGTCGCAGTCCACGAGTTTGTAGGGTAGGGCAGTTTCTGTCATGTACACTATGATCAGCAGGACGTGCAGTCCAGGACAAATGTTACCACACGTACAGGCAGCAGTCCTTTCCACAGTAACGTCGTACCACCACACTGATCTTCTTGCAAGTACTACCTTATTAGCACCTCTTCAATTTCGTCATAAAACCACTACCTTTCTGGCGTGCCCCGTAGGCATTCACTTTTCGGAATGCTACTAGAGGTGATATTTTGCTGTAAGGCAGGTTCACAGACTTCATTGCAAGGC
>NW_021152881.1:795-2375 GCF_002837175.3 Physeter macrocephalus | reverse complement strand
ACTTGAGGTTCCCTGTGTTGGACAAACCTGTGCATTTGCAGCAGCAGAGTGAATGCTTCCTGCTATGTACGCTTGATTGATTCTCTGAAGTGTGCTCTCTGTAGCCGAATGGGGAACAGTGCAATCCTTTCTTGTGGTGCTCTGAATGAAGCGCAGTGTAGTACCGTGCTTCTCGGTAGTAGATTATGTAGTGAGCCATGCGTCCTCAGGTCGGTGGCTATGGCTTGCTCCTGAGAGGTTTCACTCTCAGACCTGATGGATGATAGGCAGGGAGTAACGGTGTCACGTGGTCCGCCTTTACACTGCGATACTGGCTTCACGTGTATCTCTCTGTGCGCCAGGATACACCGTTTACTCTGTTAAAGAAAATCTTCGCGCTTCACTCAGGACTAAGAGCACACGCAGTGGAGCAGATAGCACGGCAAGGGGAGCAATAGAAGGAACAAGGGAGATGTCTATCCATAAATTACATATCTGTATTTGTATACGCTCAAGTGTGGGTGTGCATCCCTGTGTGCGCTGGCGCATGGAGTTGTTTTCCTTTGTATCGCACCCTTGTCAGGTAGGCGGAGCAAGTCGTTTGTGAGTAAGAGGTTGTGGCATAACTAGCCGCGTACCAAATAGGCGGTATATGAGTGCGGCAAGAGGAAAGGCCAGAGGAGGGCAGACCGGATATATATCTGATACTTGGTTACGTGCTGGTAGTTGAAGGTACGTTCCTGTGCGTACGTGTGTGCAGACACATGCTCTCGTGCCGCTACAAAGTAAACTAACTGCGAAGACGCATTTGCGCCTATCTATTTGCCGAGGTGAATGTATATACGTCTGATAATATGTACATATATATGTTGGTGACGGCTAGGATAGGCCGAGGAGGACGTCAGCAGCTGTTGTACTTTATTTGAGTCATACTAGCAGTGGTGGCTGGTAGTCACCTGGAGAAATCTTCAGGCTACGAAGGGGTTCCCTGCTTGGAAGGCAATATCTCTTGCGTTGAATGAAATGCACCCGCAGACGGTGAAGACTGAAATTTGCTAGGGGGTGAACGTAGAAGGACGTAATTATCCAGCTTACACCTACCAGGTTGGCGCCGAAGGCTGGTAGTTGTGTGTCCCTTCATGTATATATATATATATATATATGAGGACGGTCGTATGTGTGTAAAACGTATACTTTTTTATACGTATGTCGCCCGCACATGTCCGGCGCTAGCTGTGCTGCGGCACACGGAGCGGCCAAATCTTCTCCGGAGGTCTGAGGCTCTACTGCTGCTGTCACGCGGCACCTAGATTTCGTACGTGCAGATTTGTTTCTTCAGCACAAACGAATTCTTGTATGCATGTGTTAGGGCGAATTCGACGATGTCTACTGTCCGATGTGCCACCACACCTGCATGTCTCACCCTCTCCTGCTACACGGCCTTTGCGATGTCTCACCAAACACGCAAGGAGGCAGCACGCAAGATTGGTCTCCAGGAACCGCCGGAGACAACAACGAGCGCGCTGTGCGTGCACACCGGCTGTTTTACTTGGTCGCCTCGCCGGCATCGTCATCTTCTATTTCAGGTGGCCGAACTTCGC
>NW_021152881.1:0-389 GCF_002837175.3 Physeter macrocephalus | reverse complement strand
TGCTGCTGCTGCTGCAGCACTACTGCGCTTGTGTTGGCTGCTGCTAGGGCCGCTGCAGTACTCGCCGCGTTGCTGCTGCTGTGGCGACGCTACTGCTCTACGCGACTGTTGCTCCCGCTGGTGTATATATTTCATGCCGCCGCATTGCGTTCTCTCTGCGTGTTCGACCCCGCTGCTGCTACTGCTGCTCTTTTTCTGGTCGCTGCTGTTGTGGGACTTTCTCCGTTGCTGCGGCGCGTGCTACCATGCTGATGCGCATCCCATATTGCGATAGCTGCTCCAGAGAGCAGCTGCCGAGTACCGCCGCGCCGTCCCCCAGTTGATGTAATGAATGCCGCACGCTTTATTGCTGCGGCGAACACACTGTGAACCCACGCGTAATATGAACA
>NW_021152880.1:1783-2375 GCF_002837175.3 Physeter macrocephalus | reverse complement strand
GCAGGTGTCGCCTCCTCCTTGGGGTGCAGTTCTTCTCGGTTGTTTTCACTGGATTTCTGTGGTGTAATTCGAATGAATATCAGGAGAGATACTGAGAGCTCTTTGTACGGGCGACGCTGTACTGTCGCTGTTACTCTCTCTCTCTCTCTGTCTGTCTCTCTTTCTCTTTATCGAAAAAAGAATAACTGCTCGTGCAGCGCAGAAGCCCTTCACATAGGAGAAGCTGTGACTGCATGCAGATGCACTGCACTTCCGTTTTGACAACATGCTGCATGTTACGTGTGTGGGGAGACACACAGAAGGCAGGCGAGGAGAAGGAGGACGACAGAGGTGTATGTGGAAGCCCCTTGGCAGATCGATAGATCGGCATCCTCTTGAGAATGTTGAAGCTTTACATTTATATATATGTATATAATTATATACATACATGTATATATATCAGCCAGCTTTCTGTGTTTGTTGCGGTTGGACGTCACTGTTAGCTGCAGCGCCCTTCTGCATACATGTGTGCATCTATACATAGATATATATATATATATATATATATACAGAGAGAGAGAGAGAGGGAGCGAGAAACACGTATCTGAGAAGG
>NW_021152880.1:0-1273 GCF_002837175.3 Physeter macrocephalus | reverse complement strand
TATATATATATGGAGCTAAGATCCTTTGCCGACGTGAGACAAGAAAGCCCCCTTCCGCGGGTGAGAGAAGTAGAGCAGCTCTCAGTCACAAGGAAGAGAAGGAGGCGGAGGACCTGCTGCAGCAGGCGAGTTTCGCGAGAGAAAAGGCGACGGCAGGTAAGAAGTGTTTCTTTGAGAGGGAGAGAGAGAGAGAGACAGAAGAAGGAAGCAGAGGCACCGCCGCGGGAAGCCGGAGGCAGCAGCTGCTTAGTGTGAGGGGCGAGGCATTCTTGTGCGATTGGCGCCCCGCTGCGGTGAGTGGAGGAGAAAGTAGTGCGGCTGTGTTGCTCTGCTGCAGCGTTGCTCTGCTGCAGCGTTGCTTCCGCTGCTTTTCAGCTCTGCAGAGGAAGGCAGAGTCTCTATTTTCTCTCATTCCCGAGGGAGTGGCACTGCTGCATGTCCGCCTGCAGCACAGAAATTCGAAGAAGTTGATGGTGGAACGCAGCATCAGGCGTCTAAAAACTTCCGCCGCGCAGGCGAAAATCGCTGACGCCGGCTCTGCGGAGTGTTCAGCGGATGTGTCGCGTGGGTAGTTTTCTTTAGTCGAGAGAGATTGAGGAAAGGCGACAGGGAGACAGAGAGAGAGAGAATGGCACGCGTGTTTCCCGCAGGTCCACGTCGTTGTGTATAGAGCACAGAAAGAGAAAGAGAGAGAGAGAAAGTAGATGCGGGGCAGGCGCAGCTGCGCGGCAGAGGGAAGCAACTGACTCTGAGGCAGACCGCTGGGGGGGAAGTGAGAAGAGAGCAGAAAAGAAAGAGGAGGTGCTATAATAATTGATATAATCATAGTGTGTTCGTTCGCATGGACTTAAACTGCGGTGGAAGTGTGCTGCTGCGGCGGGCCTTTCTTTGGGGAAAATGGAGCCGCCAGCCGGAAAAAAGAGAAGAGAGGGTGTCGAACTGTCACGAGGACGTCAAAATGGATTTTTGCACCAACTCCCCGAGACGCACACGCGCACAAATGCCGACGTTTGCGAGGCGGAGGAGGAGGTCACCACGCGCCCATACACACACACACACACACACACGTGTATACGAAGATACACAGATACACGTACTTCTTGCTACGGCTCTCCCTGATGTTGAAGAGGAAGGCGAGAGCCAGAAATGTGGGGAAAAGCCACACACAGACACAGAACAGACGTCGGAGCTGGCGCGAAATGTGCGCAGCAAGCGTGTCGAAGAGGGCCCCGCGCTCTGACTCGTGACACTTGTGTGTATATTTAGAACATAT
>NW_021152879.1:0-2376 GCF_002837175.3 Physeter macrocephalus | reverse complement strand
TCGTAAACATGCGCACTACCCTTGGGCTTCGTCGTTTCACCTGCAGAGAGCATGACGTCTAGTGAACGGTGAATTCTGGAGGAAAGTGGATTTAACTTTATTTTATGGGAAGATTAACTTTAGTCTGCATGATCAAGCAGAGGGGGAGGGCGGAATTGAGAGTTTCCGCTTGCTTGTGACCGAAGAAAAAGAAACGAACACACAAGCGATGCAGAAAAAAATTAAGATCTGCCGTGGGCAGCGGACTCTAATGACGTACTTGAACTGCAGAATTCTGCTGCGATGCACGCAAAGTTGGTTGCTTTCTCTGTAAAGACAACTACGAGAGAGCAACTGAAACACAGCCATTCTTCAGTGATGCTGTTAGCAGTGCCTCTGCCTCCTGGTGATTAAGTGGGGTTCGCTATCTTCCCCGTTGAAACCCGATCCACCAAGGAAGACGCTTCTTGTGCGTTGTTCATTTTTGCTGACCGACTCTTCTCCTTTCCAAATGGAAAGCCGCTGCAGAGACGAAGTTTTCCACCTCTAGTACTCACAAGTGTGTAGCTCCATCATCTGTTCTTGTAGTAGGGAGAGTGCGAAAGGAAGAAAGGCAGAGTGCTTTATCACTAAATTGTCGCATTAAAACCTATGTTGCTGTCCGGCCATGGCGTATGTATGTATAGGGTGAGAACGTATTTTGCATAGATAACGTTCCAAGTTTGTCTTAACATGTAGGATGCGTCTGACCACAGTAAAAACTTCTGAAGGAAGATAAGAAACGAGTGCGTATGGTTATGAAGCAACTATCCTGTCACCGGTTCGCTATGACATATATTCATCTACCTTTACTTGTGATGCAAAAGGTGATATGCTACGCTGAACCAACGTCAGGTCTGCTTCCCAGTTTGCCATATGACGTTGTGCTGTGGTGTACACAAGCCGAGAAATTCAGCCTTCTGCGGGAAGGTATGTACGTGTACAAAAACATAACAGTTACCAGCTGGAAACAAACTATGTAGCACCACGAAGAAAGACCTTCCTTGAAGCAAACAGTTTTCGGTACACCGTTAAGGGTATATACAAATGTACCTGCACGCGGTTGCGCAACTCACGACGCCCTCTGACACGCTAACAGCAGGGCTTTACCATGTTCCGTTCTCAGCGTGAGGTCACTCAGTCTTTCCCCTCTTCACCAAACAGCTTTTGATACGTATAATTTATGTATGGTGCTCCTCTTTAGGATGAAACCCACCGGAAACGTTCACTAGTTAAGTTCCATTCAAAATGGTTTATGAGGGTGACATGTATTGACTGAGTATTCCCTCCACAAAAGTGTGCAAACTTGGGGCGGAACTGGGACTATGTCAGAAGCAGAATGCGGCAGAACTGTCGCAGCGCTGGAAGCGCTTCCAATGAGGGATCGCACATGAAATTTTAGTGCTTTGTTAAGACGAACTACTTGTGCCATAAGTTTACGTTATTCGCTTATTCTCGCTAATTAGTAGAACTACTTCCAACTACTTTAGGCATGCAACAGATTCAACCTTTTGCAACGACAACGGAGAACCAGGTACCTCGAAGTCCGTCAGAATGAATGTACTTGCAAGTACCAACACGTACCCATGCGCAGGTGTGCGTGACAGGTGTTACTCGTTTGCTATATGTACGGAAGATCACCGTGTTATGGAGGGGCCTATGGCTCTGTAGGTGGTTATCCGTAAAGCCACTTTCAGTCGTTTTACCATCAGTCCTACATCTGCTACGTCTCTAAATATATACCTCCATATGTACTGGTACACTAGTCTTACTACATCTGCTACGTCTCTAAAATATACCTGCATATGTACTGGTACACTAGTCTTACTACATGTGTGTCTGTTAATCTAGCCACTTGCCCATCAAACCACCATAGGTATGCCGCGCCGGCGTCGCCTACGTCTATAATAGGGAAGAAGTGTGCTGAAAAGTAGCGCGAATGACACGTGTGTTGAAGCGTGGCTGCAACACTTGCAGAGCACACAGTATATGCACACCTTAACATAAATTTAGCGCACTTTTTTTCCCTCATGCAAACCACCCAGCTTTTCTCTGGCCGCGATGCCAAGCCATGGCATCTCTGACACTCACACTCGACAAATACTAGACACCTTCATTGACACAGATGGAAGAGCCGAAGAGCATTCGTTGCTCCGCCACTTATTCGGCAGACTTTAGTGTTATGCGACATGGATTCATTCGTCCCTACGCTTACAAAAGATGCGACAGTTCGCGTTCTGCGCTCCTGTATACGTGCCCCTGCGTCCGCTGCGCTACCTGTTATCTTCTACTGAGTTTACTCTTCTGTACTTCCCGCCTTTGGAATACAGTATTCCTTTAGCTTCCTATATCCTGAGA
>NW_021152877.1:1902-2376 GCF_002837175.3 Physeter macrocephalus | reverse complement strand
TTAAAGAAGACGAAACGCCCTGCAAGTCTGTTTTCTGTTCTTCGCAGCCGCTAGGTGTCTTTTGGATATTTGCTGCTTCCTCCCCGACACACGAAGCAGAAGAAGAATGGCGTGATGCCCGTGATTCACCTTGAGCCGCTGTGGTTACGGAAGCAACTGCACTTGCGTCCACTTCTTCTTGCCGCTCTGGAGCATCAGCAGCAGCTGGAGGCGGCTGCTGAGGACACTCCGCAAGTACAGTGGCAGCAGCACGGTCGACCGCCGCAACAGAAGCAGGAGCTGGCGCTTCAGCAGCAGCAGCAGCCGAAGAGACACCAGCAGCGGCAGCAGAGGCGTACGAAACAGTCATAGTAGAAGCAGCAGCCAGGGACGGTCTATAGGGAGCTGCAGCAGCAACAGCGAAAGAGGAGTTTAATGCGGCAGCAGCAGCAGCAGCGGGCAGGTTCGGCGCGGCCACAGTAGCTGCAAAGGGTG
>NW_021152877.1:0-1218 GCF_002837175.3 Physeter macrocephalus | reverse complement strand
TGCACGAGGCATGCACTAGCACACGGATATCCTCATATATATATATATATATATACAATCCAGCCCTCTGTCTCTCTCTCCATAATATATATGTTATCCCGCTCTCTATCTCTTTCTTCCTCTGTCTCTCTCTACACACGCACTAACACATACATATATGTATTGTCCCGTTCGCTCTCTCTCTGTCTCCGTGTCTCTCTACATACGGACATGTACAGATCTAAAGGTATCTTCCACCACCGCCGAAAAACATAGTTTTACATTTATTTGTGATACATTTGTAGCCGAGTAGGGGGGAGGACTTACAGCTGGCAGAGAAACGCGAGACGCCGACCGCACTTGTGGCAGTTCAGAACGATATTGTCTGGGGAGGACCCACCAATCCAGCGCTGAGAATGGGCAGATGAAAAGACATGTAAAAATGTTTGTGCAGGGAAATGGAGCTGCCATTCGAAAAAAAAATCGGACCTTCATGGATTGAAGACGCACGTCTTTCTTTCGCTACGTCTACATGTGGTGCACACGCACACATACATACAGGCACGCGTACATTGGGTCCAGGTACACCTGGAGATAAGCATACATACATGTGTGTATCTACGATTGTCACAACGCAGTTCATATACATAATACATCTACAGGCCCAATGCGGAAAAAGCGTATCTAACAACCTCTCCGCGTGTCCACAGGCAGACGTTAAACATGCAGAGGTAATATGACTGACCAGCACGCCCGGGAAGACGTGTGCGTACTATATGTATGTAAGAAGTGGCACGCAAGCACGTACAAGCAGACACGTGTGCAAGGGAGGGGGAAAAGTAAACGTATGGCGAGAACACTGAGTAGTATCCGTGTAACTGTATACGTACATATATTTAGGCAGACAGACACATACATACGGACATATATTCATATCGATGAATATACACGTGCGCGTACAGTATATATGTATACAAGTGCGTGTGTCGGCTTATTCCACAACGCTCAACCAAGTCTTTGCTATGGAACGTACACGCACACGAGTGTATCTGGTGCTCGTCTGTATACAGAGAGACGTACGAATAATCCACCTGCGTATTTATACACGTATTCGACGGCATATAGGAATGCAGCTTTCACGAGTTCTCCACAACGCTTTGTTGCAGTCCCAGAATCTCTGGGATTCACCCGCTTCCTCTCCGGCCGTCTCATTTCTGCTGTATTTGTACCAAGAGAGGG
>NW_021152876.1:1640-2376 GCF_002837175.3 Physeter macrocephalus | reverse complement strand
CGTTTTCTTCTCTACCTTCCGTTTTGCCTGTATATCCGTACTGATTGGAAGACCTACACCCAGCTTCCGTACGTATGTCGCTCATCGTAAAGCCTCGAAAATGGAAGTATACGACTAGAGGCATTCCTCTACACGAAACATTAGGTTTAAGGATATGCAAGACACAAAATTACATAAGATACATGCCAGAGTCCACCACCTGATATATGGGTATGAGTTTGCTCTCATGTAAGCGCTTACCTATAATGGGCGCACATATAAACCATATAAATATCTCCCCTTGTATATATGTATAGGTATATACATCAGAAGAACGACACAGTGTATACACGTTCGTATTGTACAAGTGAGCTGCACCCTGCCTGTGTGTGCTGAGCTATTACAGAAACGAGTACGCATAATCCTCCCTTGGCTGGAGTAAGCTTGGTCTAGGAGCACTCTAGAGCCCCACATCTTGCCTACCACTGGAGCCGCGAATGTACATGTACGTGTATATATATGTATGTGTAAAATCTGTGGTCTTACGGCGGAAACTAGTAGGTGCCGGTACGTTCGATGCATAGCTTCTCCGACAAAATTCAGCTGTTTTAGGAGCAATACCGTGTTCTTCATGACTGATGCAGTCGTGGGCTACTTTTTATTGGTGCACCCCTTTACTCACATACACATGCCTACGCATATATATATATATATATATATATATATATATATATATATTTACGTGTATACTTTTTTG
>NW_021152876.1:0-795 GCF_002837175.3 Physeter macrocephalus | reverse complement strand
ATGCATAGGCGTCTGTACGTAGCGTGAAAGATTCCATTTTCCCGCCCCTGCAGCAAAATCGGCGTCTTCTCCCTTCTTCCTCTCCCTCTTTCTATATGTTCATATCTTTACGGATATCCACGCATCTGGAAATAGGCACGTGTACGCAAAAGAAGAGATCTTTCTATTTTTGTAGCCTCAAGTTCCCTGCTCCTGTCTGCCGTCAGGTTCACATCAAACGTAGACACACACTCATCCCTCTACTTCCTCGCACTCACAGGCACACATAAGTATACGCCATTCTACATGCTCACATGCGCGCGCGCACGTCCACGGCGACGCAGACATTTGCGACAAAAAATGTAGAAGTACCCATACAAGGAAACTGATCTACGGATACGTTTGAATAATAAAAAGGAATTCAGCGATTCTTGTGCAACCATCCCTGTAGGTGCACTAACGACTTTGTTCATTCGGTCCTTCGTTCGTATAAACAGAGCGACAAATTCAGTCCTGTCATGCAAATCCTCTTTCCCTCTTCCTGTGTACCCAGCTCTATCTATATATGCGCAGACATATGACTTCCCTTAGAGACTTCGGAATATTCACGTGTGCGTGAACGTGTGTATCCGCACGTTTGCACGAGGACTTCAGCCAGCGGCTAGACGGCCTTCAATGCTCTTCGTTGTCTCGAGGCAATCTTTTTTCTAGACGCGTCTCTCCACACAGCTACGTCATGCCTATCTTCTCACATACGGTCGGTCCAGCACCAGCCGTACTGGTCTATGTGTACGGGAATGTTTGTCGCTTTTGCAC
>NW_021152875.1:1340-2376 GCF_002837175.3 Physeter macrocephalus | reverse complement strand
CCGCTCCAGAACATTCCGGCTCTGATTAGAGACAACTACCGTCCTGACCTCTCAGAAAAGCCGCAATAACACATGCAGTTCTCACAGTTCCTGAATAATATGTATTTGTGCATATAGACATACATATATATACGTAATCAAAGAGAGACAGCACGAGAGCAGTCAGCTTTGTACTCGACCACTGTATAGCTGAGAGTAAATTCTTGCAGACACAAGACTGGACAAAAATGCAGTTTTGGCGCTGTGTGCATATACGTGCTTGGGTAGGTGAATGACGTGAGAAAATCACTTCAGATTATAAGTTTGTACACCTTGCCCTGATCGAAACTTAGCATGTAGAGAGAGGAACGGGAGGCTTCTGCGAATAGACGCAGAAAGTGCACCAGGGGTAATAATGAGGCCCTGATGGCCTTGCTTCTAGCGTTTATAAACATTTGATAGAGCCCCTCATTTTCGAGAAGCCGAACCATCTCGCTTTTGCTTACAAACGGAAGGCACTGCTATAGGTTTTGTATACTTATCAATCTATAAACATAAAAACTTATTTTTCCTCATACATTGGTACTGCACCTACGTGCATACGCTAGTGTACACATATATGCATCTGATTCTTGTCACTTTTGTCATGCAGTACAGTAACACTTTGCAGCCCTTGTATCTCTGGTGTTCAGCTGTCGGCGCTAGAGTCTCGTGTGTACGATTTTACGTAGGTCACATGCATATATTTGTATAAAGATAGGTGCATATGCGTATATTTGTCTTTGTTTAAGTATGTACAAAAGGATATGCGTGCACATGTGCAAGCACGTGCACGCAGGGTTAGAACAGCAGACATGCAGTTATGCCTTACAACTGTATTGCCTGGCCAGCATACAGAATATGACAGTGAGGTGCCAGATTTCGCATTTTAGAGCCCAGGTCGACTTTGGTAGCCCACGGTCATTCAAATTTTCTATGCTCGACATTCTGTGCTCTACACGGGCACGGAGAAGGATGCAGTCTGAGACGAATACGTCCAAGAACGTACTGTGATGAA
>NW_021152875.1:0-167 GCF_002837175.3 Physeter macrocephalus | reverse complement strand
AGATAACATCTCCTCGTACGTGTATGTGCATATCCGTTCATATCCAGCTAAGCTGTACACACCTGCGAAGCTCAAAATGAAGAATTGGTTTTGCATAGCAAACAGGAGTCGAAACATGCCCTACTTTGCACAACTCACAATGACGTACATTTAGAATATTTATCCTT
>NW_021152874.1:1745-2376 GCF_002837175.3 Physeter macrocephalus | reverse complement strand
ACAGTAAGCATATTAAGTATACCACTTGGTGAATCTAATTGAAACAATGAATGCGGAAGGCGTTCTTGTTACGCCTGAATACGTACACGCAAGCAGCATACATAAATGAACACGGATGAACTGCCATACTCCGTGCTGCCTACACTCTAGAGACCTCTCAGAATGCACGCTACGCGCTGGGGTGGCGAATCTGTCGCTTTAGAGCGAACTGGAGGCACACAAGCACAGAAATACATCCCGAGCACTTGGTAGCCAGTTCGACAACGTAGCCAGCGCTGCAACGTAGAGGTTTACCAGAAGAACCATGTTTCACAAAAGTCGCGGAGGCGGCGCAAGGTTGTGGCCTGCTGAAGCCATGCGTGTAATACCGTGTTGGTGCACGGGGATGATCCAGAAGAAAATCATGGGGGCGAGCGGTTCCGACGGTGGGAGAAAACAAAAAGAGGTCGTGCACTAATCTACTTAATAGTCTATCCACTTGCGAGGACGTCAATTTTTAATGCAGTATGGCAAAAGTTGCTTTCACTCGCCCCATTCGTGTCAACAGTCAACAGCAACACCAGTGCGTGTCCGAGTGTGAGGTATTCATGGCGTCTCCTGTAGCTCGCTGACATTCTACGTGAAGTTAAAC
>NW_021152874.1:0-584 GCF_002837175.3 Physeter macrocephalus | reverse complement strand
AACATTTATACCTAGAAACCTAGCACTCTAGCTATGTACTGCTGCACATGCAGTCAATACTATTAAGCGAGACTCAATACCAGCGTCTACGTATGTATGCGTGTATCTAGGTATACCTCCACGACGCATTTCAGCCATATATATGCTAGCAATACAGTGGCTGCGTATGTACAAACACGTTTAGTATACGGGTATAGATAGGGGCGTGCTATGCAGAGCGGACGTACGACTTGGGTGGCTTCTTTGAGTAGGAACGCTTTCCGCGGATTTGAAGCACAGAATGCAGGATAGTGAGGGGTGAACGTGGGCTACCACGTACCCTGACAGATTCAGCAGTCTTCCAAAGCAGATGAAAGGCAGGGAAGGGCAAAGGAGCCTACATGGTGTACACGTGAAGCAGGAAGAACCGACACGAATTAGACCCACGAAGGGAGAAGAGAGGCAAAGGTACTTTAGAAAAGGTGTACAGGTGTGGGTCGTCCAAAGACACGACAGCATCACCGCAGCGCCACGAGATCTCCGCGCTAGGATTCCAAGGGGCGTATTTACTGGACACGGAAAAACAGGAGGTGCGCGTTTACAGT
>NW_021152873.1:1496-2376 GCF_002837175.3 Physeter macrocephalus | reverse complement strand
TGCCAGTCCTGTACGTGTACTGCTATCGCATCAGACGCTGCTGCTGCTGGTGCTGCTGCTTGTGTTTATGCGGTGCACCCCGTCGCTTCTCTGACGTTGCCGCTGCTGCTTAGGGTTATACAGCTACTCTCGATGCTGCCTCGGTTGCTGATGCTTCTGCTGCCTGCGCTCTTGGTGCTGCTGTTCCTGCGGCTACGACAGTTACTACTGCTCTTGCTACAAGTTCTGGTGCTCCTGCTCATGCCGCTGGTACTGCATGTGCAGCAACAGCATTGCACGTGTTGCGTCTGCTGCGTCATGTACTGCTGATGCTGCAACTTCTCCCACTGCAAATGCTGTGGAGTTCCAAAGACAGACGGATGATGCAGGCGGGAAAAAGAGAAGTTTTACGCGGAGGAAATCTGCCCATGCATGCACTGCGTTCAGCCGGAGTGTGCGTCGTAGAAGATTGGAAGAAGTCGAGCCTGGGTATGTATGCACACATCTACAACTCTGTGAATACACATATACAGACACACACGTATGCATCTGTAGACATACTGCAAAAAAGAGTGACGTACCTATATTCTCACAAGAGTTTATCTGCTTACTCACATATATAGAGGTCTATTAATAATGAATGCATCTCTACATACCTGCATATTCAAATTCCGGTAGGAGTGTAGTTTCAATGTACTCTCTTCACCTGAGCAGTAGGCGTTGACATCCAGGGTATATATAAGCAGTGGAGGCCACATATGGACGCATGTATGTGAACATTTCATAAAGAAACGTCCACACGCATGTATCTAAATGAGAAAGAATTTCCACTTCCCTTACTCTAGAAACAGCGTCAACAGGATACCCACAGGCGCGGAGGAATCTTCTACATAAAACTTCG
>NW_021152873.1:0-1180 GCF_002837175.3 Physeter macrocephalus | reverse complement strand
ACCCACAGGCGCGGAGAAATCTTCTACATAAAACTTCGAGCAGCCGCAGCGAGGCGCACATGTACAGAAACAGGTGTACGTACACATGCATGTATGTTTTCAAATGAATATATACGCGCACGCGAGTTTCCCCCAAAATGAAGGCACGAGGCTATCCAGAATTTCCTAACCAGCTCTTGTGGTCGTCTACAGACTTTGGCGGAATACTGTGTCGTGGAGGATGCGTACAACTGTGGCTGTGGCTCTTCTCCGTTTCATTCTCGCGTACAGCTACAGAGATGTTCTTTGTGGCCGGAGTGACGTCCTGTCCTCTCGTATGCGGCAAGTGCCACTTTCTCGTTCTGATGAAACGACTGAGACACCTTTTGTTGCGAGCAAAAAATGGTAAAAGGTTCCAACTTTGAGAGAGAGACCCATCCGCGAGGGAGCGGCATCCGGTAGTCGATGGTGCTCGACGGGAGCGAATGACTGCGAGAAAACGGGCGTAAAGAAAGAGAAAACGCCTTTAAAAGGAGAGGATATTCGAGAAAAAATGAGGAGAGAAGAAAGGACGGGTGAGGCATACATGAACTGAAGTGGCTTTATTAGAGAAAACCCTTAATGTTAGTGAGAAACTCAGCATCGAGACGAAGTGGCAGCCTGGCTTTTTTGTGTGCATGCACACACACGGACACATCGACACATGCGCACGCAGACACACGCACACTCACAAATACGCACGGACAGACAGGCAAAGAAAAGCCACTCACTTTTTAGTATAACGAAGTTTGACTCCGTTCTTGTCGTGCATCTTACTCCCTCCCTGCGTAGACAGGTTGTCTACCTTTTTGTGGCTAGCTGGTCAAGAAAATCTGCCTACAAAAACTTTGCTAACGAAAATTGACCGGCAAGATTTATTCTGGAAATTATCTTTGCTGGCAAGCATGTATATATGTGTATAAGGCGGTACGTTTCTTAATATATTACAAAAGACGCCGCGCAGGAAGGAATGCACACACCTTGAGCCTCCGCACGAGAGGACATCCTCTCGAAGAAGTACGACTAGAAATTAGAGTTAGTTCGACTAGGATAGGAGAGGAATTCACTGTTCATCCAGCTAGAAGACCACCATAAAACAGTTGTCATGAGTGCGTGGAATAGAGAGCTCTTGTTTGAAATTGCAAGGACGACGAAGCAGGAG
>NW_021152871.1:1965-2377 GCF_002837175.3 Physeter macrocephalus | reverse complement strand
AGTGCTTCTCCTGCGATCTGCTGCAGCCCGGCGCCCTCTCTCTCCATGAGAAGCGTCATAGTAGTAGTATGAGCCTCCTGCTGCTGCTGCTGCTCGTCGTTCGTCGTCTGCAACAGCAGCCCCTCGCATGTATTCGTGTCCGTAGCCTCCTCGACGGCTGCCCGCTACAGCAGCAGCAGCAGAAGAGAGAGCCACAGGAGGAGGCGAACCTCCACGGCGTCTCTTGTTGCTGCGAGCTGTGAAGGGGCTGCTGCCGCTGCGGTGATGGTTCTGATATTCAGCAGCAGCAGCAGCAGTCAGCAGCACTGATTCGTGCCCTGGCGACCCGCCTTCCTGCTGATATTTGCCGCCGCCCCTGCTGCTGCTGCTGCCCCCCCGTTCCTCCTCCACTACTGCCGCCGCAGCAACATCT
>NW_021152871.1:0-821 GCF_002837175.3 Physeter macrocephalus | reverse complement strand
TGCTGATGCTGTTGCTGCTGCTGTTGTTGCTGTTGCTGCTGCGGCGCACATGCACAGTACTCTAACGAAATACCGCCCCTAGCGGGAGTTCTCGCTTCTTCCTTCTGTGTGGCGGCAGTTCTGAGGAGACTCGCTGCGCCCAAGGACAGACACACAGGCAGATACAGAGACAGACACAGAGACAGAGACGGACACAGAGAGACAGAGACAGAGACAGAGACGGACACAGAGTGACAGAGACAGAGACGGACACAGAGAGACAGAGACAGAGACGGACGCAGAGAGACAGACACAGACACAGACAGACAGGCAGACACACAGACAGACAGACGGAGAGGCAGACATACAGACAGACAGCCAGACAGACACGGACTGCCAGACGCAGACGCACAGACAGAGAGGCAGACATACAGACAGAGAGGCAGACATACAGACAGACAACCAGACACAGACACGGACAGCCAGACACAGAGACACACAGACATACACAGAGACAGACAGAGACCGACAGAGGCACACAGACACAGACACCACCCGCAAACGTCGGCACCGGTGTGCGGTCGTGTCGTGGCACAGCACAGCATTTTGCCACACACACGAAATTTGTGTGCAAAGCCGCTGTCTCGCTCTGTCTCTTTCATTCTCTCTCTTTTTTTCATAGAGAGGTGAAGCAGAGGCACGTGGAGGGACGTCTTATACGCATCAGCGAGAGAGAAAAGTGCGGAGAAACTAACCCGTCTGCTGCTGCGGCTCTCCTGGCATTGGCGGGAGTGTCGTAGGGAAGCTGGCGGAGGAGGAGGCTTTCTCGGTCTCTGGCTGCA
>NW_021152869.1:1925-2377 GCF_002837175.3 Physeter macrocephalus | reverse complement strand
AATGATGGTCATAGGGTGAAGACTACAGACGCGAGATTACACGTATGATAAAGATGTGGGCACCCACGCTGCGCTGTTCGTCCCCCATCGTCGATGCATGATGGCGAATAACTTTTGCAGTTCTGGATTACCTATCGTTTTCTTCTACAAAGTCTATACGGTGGGCAGGGATCAGTGTGGTTGTTCATCTGATTCAATACCTTTAAAGGTATACGTAAACGGTTGAAATTTTTTGAAATACGCATTTCTATAGCCTGTACTTCTGCCGGTACACTGCTTGTAACTAGGCACGGTTTTCCAGTTTGTTCCAGGACTATGACTGTAAGAAGACGATAGGCACTGCAACCTTTGACCGTGGGTGGTTTCCACTTGTAAAGGCGTAAAGTTAGAAAAGGTGTGGGGGAAGCAGAAGTATATGTGTATGTGTGTCACGTATGTGAATTTGTCCTCAG
>NW_021152869.1:0-446 GCF_002837175.3 Physeter macrocephalus | reverse complement strand
CAGCCTAAGATCATGCGATTCCGCGCTAAACCTTGTAAGCGCCCAAGACAACGAAGTGTGAAACGCTGTCGCTCTTCATCCAGACTTGCGGCCCGGTGAGTTCTCCCCTGATATATTAGATGCATGGAAGTAGACGTACTAAACATAATCATCCTTGCCATAAGCATGTTCAAGAAACTAGGCTGCTACTCAAGCTAATACATGTCGGGTAAATATAGAAATGTCTGAGTATATACTTACATCTTTAATCTATCCATAAGCAATACAAATGCACTGGTTAACTGTGTAGAACACGAGCCTACATTTGGTTTGGCTATATCATTGTGGACGACTTCTGTCAGGTACATCCCAAGTGCGAGCTACCACCCCCGTTTGCCCACGGGCAAGTTCATACGCCTACGTATGGGTGGGTGTTGGTTTACACATATATGCATATTTGTGTGTTA
>NW_021152868.1:1750-2377 GCF_002837175.3 Physeter macrocephalus | reverse complement strand
CTAAGATCCCGCATCCTGCATGCCACATGGTGTGGCCCCCAATTTTTTTTTAATTAAAAGAATATGCATTCTAGGGCTTTCCTGGTGGCGCAGTGGTTGCGCGTCCGCCTGCCGGTGCAGGGGGGCCGGGTTCGCGCCCCGGTCTGGGAGGGTCCCGCGTGCCGCGGAGCGGCTGGGCCCGTGAGCCGTGGCCGCTGGGCCTGCGCGTCCGGAGCCTGTGCTCCGCGACGGGAGGGGCCGCAGCGGTGTGAGGCCCGCATACCACAAAAAAAAAAAAAAAAGAATATGCATTCTAGCCAAATTAATGTACACATTCAACGCAATCCCTACCAAAAGTCCAATGACATTTTCCATAGAAACAGAACAAACAATCTTAAGTTGTTTGTGGAACCAAAAAGGAGCCAGAAGAGCCAAAGCGACCTGAGGCAGGAGAACGGGCTGGAGGCATCTCGCTCCCCGACTTCACACTTCATTATGAAGCTACAGTCCCAAAAAAGTGTTGAATTGGCACAAAAACAGGCACACAGACCAGAGGAACAGAGCAGAGAGCCCAGGAGTCAACCTACAGGTATGTGATAAGTTAATTCACAAGAAAGGAGCCAAGAACATACACCAGGGAAAGGACAG
>NW_021152868.1:0-678 GCF_002837175.3 Physeter macrocephalus | reverse complement strand
AAGCCTGTGAGCCACAACTACTGAACCTGCGCTCTAGAGCCCGTGAGCCACAACTACTGAGCCCGTGTGCCACAACAACTGAAGCCTGCATGCCTAGAGCCTGTGCTCCGCGACAAGAAAAGCCACCACAATGAGAAGCCCGCGCACTGCAATGAAGAGTAGTCCCTGCTCGCCACAACCAGAGAAAAGCCTGCACACAGCATGAAGACCCAATGCAGCCAAAAATAAATAAATGTTTTTTTAATCTCAGAAAACTGAGATTGCCATTTTATGAAGGACATTTACAATAGAGAAATCTCCATTTATAAGAGTATATCCCTCTTTGCACCAAAAATAGAAGGATAATTAAATCTTAAGTAACTCTTTTCATTGGGGAAGTCCTGACTTAAATGTGCAAACAGTCATACCTTTGTTTACCGTGCTTTGCATGATAACCTGCCAAAACTGGCCTTCCCCCCTTCCCCAGCATCTTTCTTCTGTTTTTAGCTGAAGACGGTATTGAAGGGGATGGTTTTAGTCATTTCAGGGAATGACCCAGTTTTCCGTGGCATCCCCCCTATATTCAGAAGGTATACATGTTATTAAACTTCTGCTTTTCTCCTGGTAATCTGTCTTCTATTGCAGGGCAGGGGGGGCCTCAACTAAGAACCTAGAAAAGTAGAGGGAAAATTGTTTTTC
>NW_021152867.1:2194-2377 GCF_002837175.3 Physeter macrocephalus | reverse complement strand
CTTGCAGTGCGGAGGGCTACCAGCGAGGCTCACTCTCCTATAATGGCGGCTGTGGAGCAATTCTCCTAGTGAGGAAGCCTGTGAATACTTGTCGTAGAACCAGTGTCAAGCCTGACCGAAGTTGAGATTCGGCCACGAGGAGACGCGACAGAAAAGTAGTAAGAGTTGCAGTAAAAATCGCAG
>NW_021152867.1:0-486 GCF_002837175.3 Physeter macrocephalus | reverse complement strand
AGCGAGAGGCGTCAACCTCAGTTCCTTCTGGTTCTCTGCACGCCAGTGGTGTGTTACTTTGTCACTCAACCGTCTTTCCCGCTGCTCCCCCTTCACTCCTGTCTCCGGCCGCGCCGTTGCCATCCTCTCCATTTGATGCAACTAGCAGTACCTGCGCTTCGGCGCGCTGCAGTCTGTGGTTTATTCCGCTTCCTTCCTCTCCGTTACTTTCCCCCCCTGCAGCAGAACCACAGCGTACGACATCCTTGCCTTGCCTCACGAAAGAGATCGAGCCGCTGCTGCACCTGTTGCTGGGCGGCCCACAGCAGCGAACGACGACGAGCAGCAGACGCTGCGGAGAAAATCAGCACACTGCAACCTTTGCGCATGAAAGACATAGAGAGCATAAGGCTACCGATGCAGCACTAGCCGCTCAGCAACAGAGCCCGTCCTTGGCTACACGGACCTCCGTAAACGTTGGTTATCAAGAAAAGGGAAACCCAAGAC
>NW_021152865.1:0-2377 GCF_002837175.3 Physeter macrocephalus | reverse complement strand
ATTCAATATCCTGTGATAAACCATAATGGAAATGAATATGAAAAAGAATGTATATGTATGTATAACTGAATCACTGTGCTGTACAGCAGAAACTAACACAACACTGTAAATCAACTATACTTCAATAAAATTTTAAAAAGAATGTTCTTGTATAATATCCTGCCCAAAATGCGTAACCTGAATCTAACGATGAAAACAATCAGTCTACAAAACAACTTTCTACAGAAAGTTGACTTTCTACAGAACAACTGACCTATAATCTTCAAAACTGTCAATGTCAGAAATGACGGGCTGAAGAACTATTCCAGATTAAAGGAGAATAAAGAGACATGACAATGAAAAGCAATGCATAACCCTGGATTGGACCTGGATTGGGGAAAAACATTTTACAAGAAAAAACATTATTGGACAATTAGCAACATTTGAATATAGAGTGTATTTCATATATATGTATGTATATATGAGAGAGAGCATGCAAGTGTAGCAAAATATGAACAATTGGTCAATTGTGGCTAAAGATAAGAGGGTGTTAATTATACTATTCTTGAAACTTTTCTGTACATTTGATATTTTTCAAACTAAAGAGTTGGGAGGAAATCAAGAATGTCCCAGTAGTAAAGGTTATGAAGTCTCCTTCCCTGAATGACCTTTATAAACAAGCTGGCCATCACTTTGGTTTGAAAGAATCTCACCCAGAACAATCTAGCCCCAAATCAGGAACTTTAGATCAGAGGGGTGGGTAGGAAGATAGAACTCCTTTGCCTTTGATTTACAACCAAAATTGTCAGCAAGTAAAAATGCCTGGAAAGAAACCACAACCTTGGCTCGTCTTGGTATGGTTATAAAAACTACATACTGTTATTGTCATTTTGTGGGACTAACACAAATTAATAAATCAGGGCCCTAGACTTGAACTCTGTGAGGCATTGGGGAAGATTTGCTGAGGCTGGAGGTAGAGAAAAATGGTATCTGGAAAAGAGGGATAGCAGGTGTATGTGTAAGAATTACAGAAACCTGGAGAGGGAGGTGAAAGAGAACCAGAATTTTGTTGAGCTGCAGGTAATGCACGTACGTTATTTCATTTAACTCCATAACAACCCAATGAAATAAGTATGATTATTCCACTTTACAGACTGAGAGATTAAATAACTTTCCCAAGATCATATAGCCAATAAAAAGAAGAGTTGGAATTTGAACTTGGTTCTTTGTGACTTCAAAGCCCATGTTCTTTCTACTGCAGCACTCTGCTTCCACAAACATTAAAATTAATGGCTATTAATGGAGAATTTGAGCCAATTCTTATCGTAGTGTCCAAGTCAGCCCCTGTCAATGACTTCCCTTTCTTCCCTAACAGATGCTGATGGACCTGGGCCAGAAGTAGTTGGATCATTAAATCTGAAGGCTCCATCTAAACCATGTCCTGCTAAAATCCTAATCCAATTTAGGGCCAAAATGTCTCCAGATTTTCCTTTTAGATGTTAAGAAAGGAGATTCCAAAGCATCCCTGTGGCCATTCCAATAGTTCCCAGATATAATTTTACATCTAATTATAACTCTTACCCACAACTTTAACCCATCTCCTTTTGCTTGGCTTTTAATGGAAATATAGGCTAATATATCTAGATGTCTATATGTCACCCTTCTGAGACTCCTTTCCTCACGCTATTCCAAATCTTTTCTATTCACTACGTCATTCTTGAGAAGAATAAAACCATATTCAGTTCAGGTTAGAAAGTGCTAGAGAAGGAAATGAAATCTTGATTCTCCTTGGCTAAAGGAAAATGGGGGTGGGGGAGCAAACACTCTTTTAAATGGGAGCCCAGTGGCAGGAAGATGGTTGAAATTTCCCTGACAATCTAAATACCTCCAGATTTGGCCTTCCCAAACCTCATCCATCACCCAAGGCTTCCAGATGTTGCCAGCACACACTGTTAGGAAACATCTGTCACAAAGGACAGCCCCAACTGGGACAAAGGAGAGTGGGAAGGCAGACGGTGCCAGTTTAATGAGGATAGTTTAACAAAGCATCTTTTAAGCTTGCTAATTCACTTGGCCATTTGCTCCCCAGACTTGGCTGCCAATCAGGAGCAGACGGGGAATGGTTGCCAGAGAACAGCAATCTCCTCCAGAAGAACCCAGTACCAGAAAAATGTCAGTGTGTCAGTCACTCTAAAACATGATTAACCCCATTCCAGAGCTAAAAATTCATGATGATTCTGGGAGAAAGGAATTCAGCTACATCTGGTCGATCAGTGTGGTTAGATTGTTGTTGACAACCAGAGACCGGACTTAGTAGAATATAAAAAATGGGCATTAGGACTTCCCGGCTGGCGCAGTGGTTAGGAATCCGCCTGCCAATGCAGGGGACACAGGTTTG
>NW_021152864.1:1370-2378 GCF_002837175.3 Physeter macrocephalus | reverse complement strand
CGTCCCTGACGGAAAAACAGGCAGACGAGACAGATTCTTTACTGCTTGTTCAGCGCCCTTCTGGCCGCTTTAAGTGGAAGAAAGACGAGACTGACGGTGAATTGCACCATTTTTTTCGCTCTTCAAGAGAAGGCCGCCATGAAGCACATATCTGTGTCTTCGTTTGTGCGGTATTTTTGGGACGACACATTGGTAGGGCCAGATGTGTACCCTGAGATCATTGCTACATACAGTGCAGACAACGGTTTTGGTGCTTACACAATCCTTGTCTTCCCCCTAAATAAGCAGAAAATGGTAGGCAACGTGTACGGCAGGAGCTTACTCAACGAAGGGGAGCGTTCGCCGATAGTTAGCACAAGTAGTTCTCATGATGGTACTGTCTACTCTTCTAGGGGAACTACAAAATGATCTGTATGGTAGCGAGCAACTCTTTCTGTAGGACGCTCCCATACACTGGGGACACGTATAAAACACAACAGTGGCTGAACGTTGGGTTATTCCTCCCCATCTTCCATCATACCGTCACACAAGAGTAGAACGAAGTTCAAAAATACTTCTAGTGTTACGCACTTGTGCACAGGTCGTAGGATACTCCTTCTATGCAGGAAAGGGGCAGGAATAGAAGGAACGAAGTAAAATATTCCGCCTTTTGGCGTACTACTTTCCTAGGAGCGTGACCTGAAAGTATCGTCTACGCTTCCATGTGAGATTACATGCTCCCCAGACATACGCATATATACACACATACATACGGACATAAATGTGTACCTTCTTAAGTACATGGTTCCACACGTCTACGCACCTGTGTATAAACAAAGTATATTGTTTACATACACGTGGATACCTACATACTTACATGAATGCCTTCGTGAACAAACGTACTTCGTTTTACCGAGTTCATATATATATATATATATATACATATATATACACGGGCTGTAGTCGGTGGGAGGATAGCCAGTGGATGTTGAATAGCCACAGCAGCTGCTGTTGCAGGGAAGCAAAAGC
>NW_021152864.1:0-1146 GCF_002837175.3 Physeter macrocephalus | reverse complement strand
TACATATATACATACATACATACATACATACATACATACATACATACATACATACATACATACATACATACATACATACATATAATCACACAGACACCGACACACACACACACACACAAATACCTATCGAGCCAGACCCACAGATATGCGTGCTTACACATATATACATATATATATATATATAATACGTTCTTACACAGGGGTACACGCACATACATGCACGATCAAGTGTACCCCTATATCCACGCGCACCTACAAACGTGTGCAGGCGTCCACATCCATGATGACACGGACACGTACCAATTTTGAACAGACAAGGTGTTATGATGGGGTGAGCTGGTAAGGGAACTCGCGCAGCCTAGAGATGAGCAAATAACGACTTTCTGTTGGGGTTGGGGGGGAGTAGAGAAAGGTGGATGGAGAGGAAGCGGTGCTGTAGCTCGGGGGAACTCGCTCGTCGCTGCTGCTTGTTTCAGTATGCGCTGGTCGTTAGCAGGACAGCCCTACTAAAGCAGGACGTCCAGTAACCGCGCAGGAACAGCGACGCAAAGAGAAGAAGGTCAGCAGAACCAGCCACGTGGAAATTAGAGCAGCAGCAGCAGCCCGAAGAGCAGTTGCACCAGTCGAAGCAGCCACAAAGGGAGCAGCAGGCCTCCTAAAAGACTCTTACACTGTGGCTTCTTCAGGCTAGGATGTGTGCTCCGGTCCGTGGGTTTGCGTACAAAAAGGGTGCGGTTCAATTGCCAGGATCAGAGTTTTTTACATGTCTCCTCCTGCCTCACACGTGTGTACCTATGTACAGGTACACATCCATTTACGTACCTGTTTATATATACACATGTTTATATATATATATATATTTATATTTATGTATACACGTGTACGTCTGCTGTGCTGTATCCTGTGGCGCGTTCAGAACAGCCCGCAAGTACCAAAAGTAGTTCAGACCGCTCTACTCACCTGATTACAGATATATTTATCTGCTTCTTTTGTTCCACGCACGTACACGGTTACGGCAGACTACATACACCTATATAATTTCCAGTTGTATGTATATGATTCCATACTGAGACGTCAATATCTATACTTATTTTCGCATACCTTACATTGTATGTATGTATGTGTACTCTGGCCGTCACGGACTAG
>NW_021152862.1:1636-2378 GCF_002837175.3 Physeter macrocephalus | reverse complement strand
CGCGGTGCAACCCATAGCCAGCCAGAAGATAACCTGTTTGAGCCTGGTCATGTGGAATTAAAAGCTTTCTCGAGAGATTCTTGTATGCATGGGTAAAGGGGGTTTTTTCATTTTAACGGCCAACTAGACCTGCTCACCACGGGGGTTCACGTGCGTGCAGAAATCGCGATGTCTGGCAGTGGGCTGATCTGCCCGTTTGGATGGTAATGTTTACAAGCCCACGAGGAACGCTTCAGTGTCTACCAAAGGTGGTTTAAATAGCTGAGCGGGATGCATGCGGTGAGGGGCTACAGACTATGGACACGTGGTAAGAACTGACGAAAGTCTGACTCACGCGGTAGTACTCCAACACACAGAATAACCGTCAAGATCGCCCACCTAAGCCTGCATCTCTGGTATATAATACTTGTGTATCTCTTCCGTCAAAAAACGTGGGAAGAGCATTCAGAGGTGTCAGTCGGAGTTGCCCACCGCTTGCTCAGGCATTCACAAACGCCTCGAAGTTCACGTGACCGTCCGATTCAACTGAAGCCGCTATATGTGCGCACATCGTGGACCAAAGATTACAGACACATACACACATAAGCCCCCTCACAGCGTACACCCGCCACCTATGTGTTGTGTGTCCAACGCTTTCCAAGGGACGTATCGACTATTATAGTGTGCGAAGGTCGTACCTGCACCTCCGTCCGTGTGTACACACGCATACATCCGTATACACGTCTACATACACATGCACGAT
>NW_021152862.1:0-305 GCF_002837175.3 Physeter macrocephalus | reverse complement strand
CAACTGTTCGTCTGGCTGCTGGTGCAGCTCCTCCTGTTGTAGCCGCGGAGGTTCTGCTCCCAGTGCGCGCGCTGCTGTTAGTCCTCCTGCCGCTGCTTCTTCTCTCGCTCCTGCTTCGGAAGCGGAAGCCTGTACCGGCCGCACTACCCTATGCGGTTGAGCATTGCAGAGCGCCTCCTGCAGATCAGAATGCAGCTCGAGGGGCAGGCAAAGAGTCAGACCTTCAGGTAGCGAGGCTCTTTGAGTCAAACAAGAAGCAGCGGACGGTCGAAAAGGCGGAGGCGGCGGCAGGAAGGGGCTTGGCA
>NW_021152858.1:0-2378 GCF_002837175.3 Physeter macrocephalus | reverse complement strand
TTTCGTGGAAAGACATGTATTCGTGCACTGGATTCCTTTGTACGTTAAGCGTCCGCAAGCAGCGTGGCTGGTCCCTGCACGATCTTTATACATGTATATATAATATATATTTACAGGCCTTTTTAGTTGCACACGGCACTCAAGCTGGTGCAGTTAAAGCTTGTAATCCTCGTAACAAAGTGGAATACGCAGGCACTTGTGCTTACGTGGAACTCGCCTTAACCCTGTCCCAATGCTCTTCGTTCCTTTTGTAACTTCCGAATTTCGTCGCGCACCTTATCGGATGCGTACTGCAGCAGCTGTAATATACGTTTCTCTACCGCTTCAAAGGCACAATGCCACTGGGTCAGCACTACCGCCTACGTCAAGCTGGACACTCACCTGGTTTTAAACCCGCGATATATAAGTGGTACTCCTCCAGAACTGCCGGGGCCGCCCAGGTTGCATGAAGAGAAAGGTGCACGTACCTGGATACAACATTAAAATGTCACCTCCTTACACCGCACGGCGCTTCAAGATCACCCAGGTTGCAGTAACCAAGAACCTGGCTAGGTTGCTAAGTTTCGTCGTATCGGATATAGTCGGACATCGTGACAGTCTGTACCACTCGAATACTACAGTGGCGCGAACACCCTCCCTGATTGCAGTTCGGGGAACGGAAACACTACCTGAGACTCGGCTGGGAGATCTCTTCCCGCGAAATGGAAACCGGTCAGCAGACACGGCCTAGCTTTTCGTCTTGCGCACTAGGGTAGATGTCTCATACATGTTGTTCCGAACTTGTTTTTTTTGGTAGAGTAGTTGGTGCCACCTCAACACAGCTGCAGCTAGCACGTTGCAGCACAATCTAGCTTTGATGACTAAGCGTATGCGATTCTACTGAAATGGGCAGTGGACCATTCTCTGTTTACATCAAAGTGCCCACGTGCACACCATATACTACTGTGTATCAGTTTACATGGTTGCACACCCTGCGGTATACAAGGGTGTAGAACAGCACATGATACAGAGCAAGCGGTTCGATTTGACTAATACGCTGGAACGTCAGCAGGCTCACAGCACGTCCAGTAAACGCAGAGTCTGTCGTGTCCCCCCAATCCCAGTGAAAATGTGTTGTGCGATACACGTTTTCGAGTCCAAAACGGTTCCAGACAGGTTTCCCCCTGAACAAGGGTAACGTAACCTACGTATATCTTTGCGGTACACAAAGGAAAAGTCGGAGAAAGACCAGAAACAAGGCGGGCAATTTCTCTCTCTCGCTTACGCTTCCGTTCCGGGCAACTTGACTGCGCTTCCAAGGCGTGAAAGGGCAGCAACTGCAAGTTCGTGAGAGTACAAATCAACAACTGCGTAAGAGGGACAGCTACGTTTGTTGTGAGAGGAAAGAGCAACCCGAATGTGACATATTCCGAATGAAATGTCGTCCTGAGAGCGGGCAAACGTACACCTGCTACTGCACCCAGCGTGACTTCCGCGGGAAAGCTCGTTAAATGAAGACCGTCCCACAGTTCGCCGAGGATTCAACGTGGTGAATAGTTCTTCAATTCGCAGCTTCAACGTCTCTTCATCGAGGTGAGTCGGGAGATGAGTTATCAAAATACTTTTGCAGTGATGTGCTCGAGCGCATTCCCCCTGGGCAACACGTTTCGACGAACGTTCTACCGCCGAGTGTGCTACACATTCAGTCTGCAGCGTACACCCGGATTCCCTCTGCACACTGTGGTGCTCATAACGAGACCCATGGGGCACAGGCATTATGTCGCGTAGATGACGACCTCCTGAGCAGGCATACTGCGCGCCTTCGATGGAAACTGCGTGCTCACAGCAGAGCGACGTCGTGAAGTGGCTGAGATAACGAACGATACGCAGTACTACAAGGCATTCTTTCCAGGGACACACGCGGTACAGATAAGCGAGTAGAGCTGCTGAAGGCGCCAACGCGCCACTACAGTACTGCTGATGTGGCCAGATGGACCAAAAGACTGACCCCCTTCAAACTTCAGTGCCGCACCAGAACATTTGCAGTGGCACACAGTCGATCTACCGGCTCGCTCAAGTCGGCCTCTTGGGAAGACCGTGGCGAGCAAAAGCTGCCGTTCTGGAACTCGTAGTGCACTGAGGCCTCAGCAAGCGCATCATGAAAGCTGGGTCTACCACAGAGCTGTAAGCTGCGTATTCGATATTAACAGGCGTCCGAATCGCATTCCCTCCGCTGGACGATGCATGTAGAGACATGAAGGCTACAGAGCTTGAAGCCGTCAAAGATTCCAAACTATGTTCGCCAGGGTAAATTGACAAGCGCAAACAGTCAAGCATGTGAATAGTGAGCCACAGCAAAGAATACGGTCCTTGCCTGCGGTGGAGATTAAGTCTCTGCC
>NW_021152857.1:0-2378 GCF_002837175.3 Physeter macrocephalus | reverse complement strand
GCCTTAGTGAGAGAAAGCGTCATGGCCTTAGTTCGGATTAGTCAGGGCCTGGACCTTAGTAACTGAGCACCTCAGGGCCTTATTTAGGACCAGCATCAGGGCCGGACTTAGGGCGAGCAACAGGGCCTGAGTGAGGCCCAGCTTCAGGCCCCTAGCTGGAGACACAGTCAGGGCATGACGTCGGAGCAGCATCAGGGCCTTTGTTGGGTCAGCATTCGGGTCATAGTTACAGACATGAGCAGGGCTTGAATCAGTCACAGAATCAAGGCCTCGGTTAGGAAAAGCTTCAGGGCCTGAGTTAGGCGCAGCCTCAGGTCTTCACTTAAGGACAGCGACAGGGCTTTGTTTGGGACAGTATCGGGATCTTGGATAGAAATGTGTCAGGATATTAGCTCAGGATAGTGTCAGGATTTAATTATTGATTCCAGCAGGGCCCATGTTAGGGACAGATCGCGGGCCTTAGTGAGAGATAGTGTCAAGACCTTAGTAACTGAGCACCTCAGGGCCTTATTTAGGACCAGCATCAGGGCCGGACTTAGGGCGAGCAACAGGGCCTGAGTGAGGCCCAGCTTCAGGCCCCTAGCTGGAGACACAGTCAGGGCATGACGTCGGAGCAGCATCAGGGCCTTTGTTGGGTCAGCATTCGGGTCATAGTTACAGACATGAGCAGGGCTTGAATCAGTCACAGAATCAAGGCCTCGGTTAGGAAAAGCTTCAGGGCCTGAGTTAGGCGCAGCCTCAGGTCTTCACTTAAGGACAGCGACAGGGCTTTGTTTGGGACAGTATCGGGATCTTGGATAGAAATGTGTCAGGATATTAGCTCAGGATAGTGTCAGGATTTAATTATTGATTCCAGCAGGGCCCATGTTAGGGACAGATCGCGGGCCTTAGTGAGAGATAGTGTCAAGACCTTAGTAACTGAGCACCTCAGGGCCTTATTTAGGACCAGCATCAGGGCCGGACTTAGGGCGAGCAACAGGGCCTGAGTGAGGCCCAGCTTCAGGCCCCTAGCTGGAGACACAGTCAGGGCATGACGTCGGAGCAGCATCAGGGCCTTTGTTGGGTCAGCATTCGGGTCATAGTTACAGACATGAGCAGGGCTTGAATCAGTCACAGAATCAAGGCCTCGGTTAGGAAAAGCTTCAGGGCCTGAGTTAGGCGCAGCCTCAGGTCTTCACTTAAGGACAGCGACAGGGCTTTGTTTGGGACAGTATCGGGATCTTGGATAGAAATGTGTCAGGATATTAGCTCAGGATAATATCAGGACTTTAGATATTGGTGGCAGCTGGGCCTTAGTTAGAGACAGTGTCAGGGCCTGAGTTAGGACTAGTATTATGGCTTTTGTTAGGTACAGTGTCAGGGACTGAGCTAGGAGTAGTGTCAGGGCCTTTGTTAGGGACAGTGTCAGGGACTGAGCTATGACGAGCCTCCAGGCCTCAGTTAGGGACAGGTTCACAGCCTCGGGACTAATTTCAGGACCTTATTGAGGGACAGCATCAGGGATTTACTTAGTATATGAGAGCCATTCCTGCAAGCACCCTGAAGGCCAAGACACGCGTATGTAATAGTGAACCATGCACGCTGCTATGAAGGAATATTCCACAGCAGTTGAGTACATTTTGTTTAAGGTTAGCAAGAGTTTAAAAATTATTTTTTTAGGAAAGCAGTATTCACAAGATGAAAGAATTTCATCCTAAAGAATCTCTTTAGCTAAACTTGAAATTCGCTAAAAACAAGGTTAGGTTAAGGTCTATGGCTCGTGTCAGTTAATGACCTAGGGTTGGTGTCAAGACCTTAGTTACTTAGAGAATCAGGGCCTAATTTAAGACTTGTGTAAGGGTTTCCCGTAGGGACAGCTTCAGAGCCTGACTTAGGGAGAACGTCTGGGCCTGAGTGAGGCCCAGTGTCAGCCCCCTAGCTGCAGACTCTGTCAGGGCATGACATAGGAGCAGCATCAGGGCTTTTGTTTGGTCAGCATTCGGGTCATAGTGAAAGACATGAGCTGGGCCTGAGTTAGTCACAGAATCAAGGCCTCGGTTAGGGAAACATTCAGGGCCTGCGTTAGGCACAGCCTCAGGTCTTCACTTAAAGACAGCGACAGGGCTGTCTTTTGGACAGTGTCAGGACCTTGGATAGAAATGTGTCAGGATATTAGCTCAGGATAGTGTCTGGATTTTAGTTATTGATTGCAGCAGTGCCCATGTTAGGGACGATTCCGGGCCTTAGTGAGAGATAATGTCAAGTCCTTAGTTACTGAGAGCATCGGGGCCTTGTTTAGAGCCAGTGTTAGGGTTTCAGATAAGCACAGCATCAGGTCCTTTTTAGAAGCCATGTCAGGGCTTCAGGTAAAAACAGCATCAGGTCCTGGCTTAGGGCGA
>NW_021152856.1:1099-2378 GCF_002837175.3 Physeter macrocephalus | reverse complement strand
AAATGGACCCCTCTGGCACTGTTGGTGGCAATGTAAATTGATGCAGCCACTTTGGAGAACAGTATGGAGCTCCTTTCAAAGTCCAAAAATAGAACTACCATACAACCCAGCAATCCCACTACTTGGCATATACCCTGAGAAAACCATAATTCAAAAAGAGTCATGTACCACAATGTTCATTGCAGCTCTATTTACCATAGCCAGGATATGGAAGCAACTTAAGTGTCCATTGACAATTGAATGGATAGAGAAGATGTGGCACATATATACAATGGAATATTACTCAGCCATAAAAGAAACGAAATTGTGTTATACATAGTGAGGTGGATGGACCTAGAGTCTGTCATACAGAGCGAAGTAAGTCAGAAAGAGAAAAACAAATTCCATATGCTAACACATATATATGGAGTCGAAAAAAAATGGTGAGGAAGAACCTAGGGGTAGGATGGGAATAAAGACACAGACCTACTAGAAAATGGACTTGAGTACACAGGGAGGCGGAATGGTAAGCTGGGACAAAGTGTGAGAGTGGCATGCACATATATACAGTACCAAATGTAAAATCCGTAGCTAGTAGGAAGCAGCGGCATGACACAGAGAGATCAGCTTGTTGCTTTGTGACCACCTAGATGGGTGGGATAGGGAGGGTGGGAGGGAGGGAGACGCAAGAGGGAAGAGATATGGGGATATATGTATATGTATAGCTGATTCACTTTGTTATAAAGCGGAAACTAACACACCAATGTAAAGGAAAAAAAAAGAATATGAGCTCATTAAACAGAACAGAATCAAATTCTGGATTCTCACAGAAATGGACTTATAATTAATAATTTGGCTTCTGGGTCATTTTACGAAACCTATAATATACCTGAGGTATTCACTTATATCCACTCTTCATAGTATCGTTTCAATAGGAAAATGCATTCTGATTTCCAACCTGAGAGCCTCAAAACACAGCAACCAAAAGTTCTGAACTGTAGGATGAGACAATCTAGAGACTGCATTAGGTCAGCCGCACATTAACAATGTACGTATCCTCATCTGTGTAAGCAAATGCACTCTCCTTTATCATCTGCATCTCCATCTTTCCCATGGGATTTTCCCTGTTGAAAATCCCCCAGGGATATTGGGGGAATGGGTTCTAAGTCAGCTTAAGACTTCTGCTCCATTGCCACCCATCAGCATATATGATATTCAGATATATAGGTAACTGACTTCCCCAACCAGGCTGAAAAACCAGGGCCCAGGTGTTGTATCTACTTCTTGTTCCACTGAGCAA
>NW_021152856.1:0-407 GCF_002837175.3 Physeter macrocephalus | reverse complement strand
TGACACAGCTCCTAGGAAAGCTGTGAGATCAACTGAAAATATGTGCAATGGCAATGAAAACTGTAAAACATGTTAAGGATGTAATGAGATACTACGTTCTTTCTAGGATTCAGAATTATTCTTAAATAACTAACCCTTCAAGTTCAACAAAGCAAAAAGAATTGTTCTTATTAGCCAGAGTTGGATTGAACCTCCCCCCCAAACACACAAAAAAAACCCTACAAGTCAATTAAACATCACAGTAATAATGATATTAATTATAAACTTCAAAATTTTTCAAAGCCCTAGAGCTAACGCCAACACTAAACTATAATTTGCTTTTGTGTAGGAGAGATTTGATTCAGAACATCCAGATAACAGTTTTTGAACATACCACATTTATAAACAAAACTCTGGTTACTGGCATT
>NW_021152854.1:0-2379 GCF_002837175.3 Physeter macrocephalus | reverse complement strand
GTGTGGGGGCCAGTTGGAGTTGAAGGTTCTAAAAAGGCCATAAAACATGCCAAATGCGTCTTCTTCTCAACCCAGTTCCTTCTCCCCTGGAGAAACACCACTGGATTGTGGAGCAGAAGGCCTGACCACACCTGGTCACATTGGCTATGTGTGGAAACCAGAAATTCATTACAGAGAATCTCTCTGGGCTCACGTTTTCCTGCTCAAAAATGGAGGAAATGATACTTGTCCCTACAGAGTTAAGAGATCAAGAGGGACACACGTTGTGAATTTCAACGTGCTTTGTAAATATAATAACACTGTTCCTGCTTTTAGGCACTTTCTGAGGTAGATATAGCAGTCACTGCATCTTTACATGGATAAATTGAACATTTTTCAATTCCTTGAAGAACACATTTCAATAACAATGAAGATGACAATGTTTCTTGTTCTTTTCCATTCAGCTGATATTAGTCACTTTCTTATGAAACACATCTGCCCACCAGTTCTTCAACATCCTTTTGCTTAATTTGATATAAGTTAAGTCAAGGTTGTGACAGAGAAAAAGAAGATTTCTTAATAGAAACAAAGTTAATATAGTTCATATTACAAATGTTTATTAACAATGTTTATTAGTAATGATACCTATATATTAAGACATGTTCTAAAATTTTGAAAACAACTCTCCTATTGAAAATCTCAAAAGAAAGTTAAAATTATCTTTTAAACAAGTCCATGACTATGGCCAAGAACTGCTGAACTGTGAGAGTGCATAATCATTTTTCCTTTTTGTATCATCTACCCAGGTTATTTAAGTCTTCTCATAAAATCAAAAATGTGTTTAAATATATATATAAATTTATATGTAAATATATTTTTAAAAAGAACTCAGAAGGTTATCCAGAGACTAAATACATATGACACTAAAAGCATTACTAAAATTAGCTTAAATGATTCTGTGCTCCTTAGTAGTGCGCACCGTGAAATGATGGAATATATTACTAAAATACAAAAGGAGGGGGCCATAGCTTTGGATCCTTTGCTCCTCACCCACTCCAGCTGTAAAGGCAATTAAAAAACCATGGGAGGGGACAGTGGAGGGCTATTCAGGGCACTGCCAGACGCTGTCCCCCTGTAAAGGAGGATATCTTATGTTTCGACACCTGATTCCGCTGTAGTCTGTAACGCAAGTGCTTTCATTGTATCTTTAACTCTGTAACTGAAAGTGGGTAACACATCTGAATCTTCCCTAAATGCAGAAAAAGTGAAAACTTGGCAGTCTTCTTTTTGCCCATCCTGCATTCAGGCTGCTTCTCAAATATAGGTTAAAATTTAAATACAAGGTCTAAACAGTAACTTCATTTAATGCTCAGAGCTAATACAAAGTGGCAAAGAAATGGGAATTTTCTGCTGATGTGCCCCTGTAGGAAAGGAATTCCCACAGAAGACAAAAGGGCTTCTCTGTTGAGTCAGGGTTAGGGGCCCCACCCATCCTGTGTGGTCTGTACATACCTTTATCATAGCAATAATCACACTGGAAGTATTCTGTTCATCTCTTTGTAGAGCTCCCACATCAGGAGATCCTTGAGAGTAAGGTATAAGACACTAATAAACGGAGAACCAAAATCAGTTGATCATTACAGCCTGGCTCATGGCTTTTCTAGTGAGGCAAAGGATTTGCCTAGTTGTCTTATGCTCCTTTTCTCCAGTCTCCCCATAAAAATCTCCATTCTCCCCATAAATTCCTCCATCCCTTTTCATATATCTCTCTACCTCTCCAAAGCCTCAGTAAGGATATAGCTTGTTCCCACAAAAGAGTTGGTGACTGTCAGCTTTACCCATGACCATGGGAGGGAAAAAGGTGCATGTCCCCTCTTCTAGCACATCACAACTCGTTCAAAGTATTATTGCAGTTAAAAATGATATATTGAGCAATTAATTTCTACCTAAGAGTTTTGTTGAGGAGCATCACAGTTTGACTAAGTATATTCTGTAGAATAATATAGCATCATGGAAAGAACAATCCTTGTATTAAAAATATATTTTGACCTTTATGCTCAATCCCTTTAAAATATTTTTAAAGCATTTTTCTTTCATGGCTCTTTTGTAATTGTCCATTACTGAAAGAGTTGAAAAAGAAAAGATGGCGGTCTTGGGAATGTATAAAATAAGTTTATACAATTGGGAAACATATTGTAGCTTTCCCACCAGAATATATCAAAACTCTCATTTTCCTGTCATTTTTGCCAAGCCAGCACACAGCTTCTATGCCTACCTACTGTCAGCAGATTAAGGCTTGTGCTATTATTTACATCATCAAGGAGAATTCACCTGCTGCTGTGGATGAAGCATGATATTCCTGCCCATTTATGCTACATGCTCACAGGGACATATTTAACC
>NW_021152853.1:2226-2379 GCF_002837175.3 Physeter macrocephalus | reverse complement strand
GCCTTTCTTCGTACGAAATAACAGACACCCCATACCCACGTGTATGCGCCCTGATTTGCTGCGCACTGCGGAGGCCATCCAGGTACCACCCTGCTTCCACGTGCGCTGCTCACAAGAATGACCACGTGTACACGGCGGCGTCGTGCAAGGCTG
>NW_021152853.1:0-618 GCF_002837175.3 Physeter macrocephalus | reverse complement strand
AGCATGCAAGAACACTCCCAGGTGCAGGAAAACCAAGCACTCCATATACATTGGTAAAAGAACTACCGAAAGAAAAGAACAGCAGCAGGAGGAAAAGCTTTTCTCTGCTGCGGCACAAGCACCTGGCTTAACTATTGAAGTATCACTGGAGAGCATGCAAGAACACTCCCACGTGCAGAAAAACCAAGCACTCCATATACATTGGTAAATGAACTACCGAAAGAAAAGAAGAGCAGCAGGAGGAAAAGCTTTTCTCTGCTGCGGCACAAGCACCTGTCTTAAGTATTGAAGTACCATTGGAGAGCATGCAAGAACACTCCCAGGTGCAGAAAAACCAAGCACTCCATTTACATTGGTAAAAGAACTACTGAAAGAAAAGAAGAGCACCCCGAGTAATTTTTAACTTGCGAAACTGTGCCTCAACGCTGAGAGGGACGTCTCAGGACTCTACCAGGCAATCGAAAACTTCTTATCGCAGCAAAACGTTATTCATTTCATGAGTAAATGAGCGCCATTCACGCGTGGTCTCCGCGGTATACATCTGAGGCTCGCGCATGTACGCAGCCAGTTTTCTGCGAGTTACTTGCATACACGTGTATACAGATACATGTATGGACA
>NW_021152852.1:0-2379 GCF_002837175.3 Physeter macrocephalus | reverse complement strand
TTGCACTCCGAATGTAATTTTGGAACTCAACATTTCATATGGGTGACAACGAGGACACCTGGTTTTGCCAGGGCGTGTGGTGGTATACCTGAATGCAGATGTGGTGCCGACGACCTCCGCGGTTGAAGGCGAAGATTCGTAAACATTTGCATATGAGAGACGCAGGACTGCATAATTACTGGAGGGATCCTTCCTAGATAAACTTCATCAACGAGAAGTAGGGCATCTGACAGCGGGGAATGCAGGGCACCACGGCGGGGCTACCTTACTAAGCGCAGAGATATTCTGTGCTACAGTCTGGTGGTGCACGAAAGTAGACGCTTGCCCAGCATTACTGCACCGTTATAGACACTTACATAAATTGGCGCCACTGAAAGTAATACTACACGACTTCTGAAGTGCAAAACCAATACGCCGCAGGCAGGAACTAACACTTCACTGTGAACGAGTATATGTACGCATCAGTTGACTAATGTTTCTTCAGCCGGAAGCAAGCACTGCCGTTGCACTTCACAGGTGGTGGTATCTTACAGCGCCTGGTATTTCAGCACACAGTGTATTCCCACGGCGGACGAGTGAGGACAATTCCAAAGATGGTCGTGACATGAAACTTTGTACGCTAGCATACGCCTATGATTCGAACCATTTTCACTGATGGCACACGCAACGACTGGTGAACGAATACGCAACTACACAGGTGTATGCTCAAATATACGAAAAAAAAATATATAAAGTGTCCGCTGATTCACACATGTCCTCAGCCATCGAAGCGCTAGTTCCGTGTGGGTGTTTACGGACGTAGTGGTGTGTCCTCACCCTAGTACGCGTACCTGTAGTATGCCTGCATTCCTTTGAAGGCGTACGTGTAGTATGTCTCCGTACCTTCAGAAGTGCTTTAACATCGGCTGCAGCACAAGTGTACATTTTCAAGGATTTCCGCCTGTGGAATACTTAGAGGGATGAACGCAGAGGTGTAGCACAAGTGTACATTTTCAAGGATTTCCGCCTGTGGAATACTTAGAGGGATGAACGCAGAGGTGTAGCACAAGTGTACATTTTCAAGGATTTCCGCCTGTGGAATACTTAGAGGGATGAACGCAGAGGTGTAGCACAAGTGTACATTTTCAAGGATTTCCGCCTGTGGAATACTTAGAGGGATGAACGCAGAGGTGTAGCACAAGTGTACATTTTCAAGGATTTCCGCCTGTGGAATACTTAGAGGGATGAACGCAGAGGTGTAGCACAAGTGTACATTTTCAAGGATTTCCGCTTGTGGAATACTTAGAGAGATGAACGCAGAGGTGTCGCAGTCAACACGATATGTCTCTCTTGAAAAACGCGTGACACTTACCCAGATGAAGGCAGAGGTGTTGTAGTCAACGCGATATTCGTCATTTAAAAAAAGTCGATAGCAAGATCGAGACATTGTTTTAAGTCGGCGCTGCACACGCCCTGGAGGAGATATGAGGAAAGGAATGGGATCCGACATGCAGAATCATGATTCAGGAGACGCGCCATGTTCGTGGTCCATTTCGGTACATGGCGTTAAATGTGAGCGTGACCGTCCGTCGTACAAGAAGACGATAGGACAACATATTCAACCTAAGTGTGCTAGTTACTGTTACTGTTACCATCAGTTTTACATGATTTCCTGTGAAACTGGAAACTGGATGAATAGCGCGCAAATAGCAGAGACCTTGACTTCCGCCTGATTACACAGCCGTACTATAGTCGTGGCAATTCGGAGCCTATCCATCCACGCACTTCTTTTACAACGGACGAATTCCAGAGGGCGGAAGACGACAACCAGCTGAACTCAGGCATGTGGATCACCACTATTCTTAAGAGCCGAGCGGTCTGTGACTCGATTTGACACTTCCTGCTTGTGTACACACATACCTACATACATACACGCATCCATACACACGTGTATGCTCAGCTCACCTCCATCCAGCCGGAATCACCTGCAGTGAGAGCTCCTCGGAAGATATTAGTCGCACGTACAGAACCCTGCGACACTGCCAGCGTCTGGCCCAAGAAGACCTTTTAGGACCTGCTTCAACGATTGATTGTGCTGTAAAATGTCATCAACTGCGACAGGAAAGCCGCTGCGTGGAGTCGCCGTAGACGTTATCGATGGTGGGGATCACTCACTTGCGAGGAAGTGCCTGGAGCAGCTGCCGTTTGCATTCAATTACGACCTTCCTCACCGTAATGAACCATAATCACAATACAGACACAGGTATAAGCACCTAAGTCTTTTGATACCTCCTGCAAAAATGGTGATGATATGTTCTACGCGGGATCCATATGCCCATATTGCTACATGTATGTGCATGCGGATACACATACACTTCTATAGTTAGTGAATGTCTTCTT
>NW_021152851.1:1920-2379 GCF_002837175.3 Physeter macrocephalus | reverse complement strand
AACAGCAGCGAAATTACTTACAACAGGGCAATCACAGCGGCAGCGGGAACGGAGCGTCGAGAGAACGGCAGAGCAGCAGCAAGAGTGTCGAGACTCTCTATCCCTACGGGCAAAACGTACAGCAGCTAACAAAACAGCGGCAACAGCCTCACCAGCGGCAGCAGCAGCAGCAGCGGGGGCAACAGCAGCAACAGAAGCAAATGCACGAAGCCTCTGCCTTTTCCTCCTGCAAAACTTACGTATCCCAGCCCACCAGCAGGGGACCATTCACTTCAAGGCAGTCACTGCGTTGTCCCGTGCGTCGGCGGTGAACCTCTCTATCTCTGTACGTGTTGACGTAGCTACATAAGCGTTCGCATGTTCATATGTAATTCTCAGGCTACATAAGTAGACGTGAGATCGTCACTTTGTGAAGCCCCTGTATGCATGTGCTCGGGCATGTAGACGGGGAAGAAGCCA
>NW_021152851.1:0-1386 GCF_002837175.3 Physeter macrocephalus | reverse complement strand
TTATTACATGCCCCTGTCGGTTCAAGGGACCTTCTCTACATCTACCCATGGTGGCTAAGTTTTCTTTTGCCGAGCACAAGCGGATGCCCGTGCGTGCGTGTGTAAATTTATGATGAATGAAAACGCATGGGTGCGCGACAAAATGAGGCACCACGGCTTCGGGATGCGCGGAGATCGTCTTGACGCGCCGCAGTAACAGCTTTCCTTTCTTGTCTGCATCGATGAAGAAGCTCTACGCAGCGTTATTCTCTTCACTCACGCGATCAGAAGTGACTCCCTGAGAACTAGACCTGCTATCCAGAATTACTTTTCCGAGCCGCCTCTGTTACCTTAAGGAGCGCCCCCATACCTACATAGATGTACAGGTGTGGACGTAAAGATATATATATTTATGTAGGCTGAAACAGATTACGTGTTCCCTACGTGTATTTGCACTGCTGTATATTATGCGGAGAGGGAGATCGGTACTGCTTGTGGATATATTTTCGTGGGAGCTCCTGTGGACCCAAGAGAAGAATTGTCGACTTGTCTTTGTGCGCGAAAACCTCTGTTTATGGAGAGCTCTACGCAGTTGCGTAGGACAGGTACTTTGCATAGACGGGTAGTTTCACAGCGTATGTTCTGGAGGCAAGTGCTGCTGCAGCGTTCCCCTGTGGCACTCCCCGAGAAAAAGACCTCTCAGCAATAATGTGCTGCGTTTTGGCGTAAGAATTTGCTCTGAGTTAGTCGCGTGATGGCCAGCAGGCGTCGTTTCCTCTGTAGCTATCTGGAGGAGAAGAGCTAGGCACCAGCATATACAAACAAATAGGTAGACGCAGCGTTTATGTGCAGATCCATCTTTTTGGGCAACAGAGGAGTTTGAGACATATACCTCATGTATGCCGTGCGTATTTGTACGGGCTTTTTTCTTTGTTTACAACGATATGTACATATGCGTGTACTGTGGTATATACGTGTGCGTCTGTCTGTCTGTCTATGTCTGTGTGCTGGGAACTTCGTTTGAGGGGCGTGCGGGGCCTTAGGCAGCGTCTCTGAATTCAAACAATGGGCAGCCGGAAATTTTCTCCCGCAGAGAAACGTGTACGTCCGTTTCTCTGATCATTGCAACACAGAGGCGTGCTGCGGAAACCTTGGAATTCTTTAAGAAAATGAATGTGGCGTCTAAGGGACAGCTGCTGCGTGTGAAGCAGAGAGGCAGAAGCGACAGCGGGAGCAAGCCGCACTCGACGTAAACGAGAGTATTTTCCTGTGTCAGCCCAGATTTCGCGCTGAGCTATGAAGAGTCTGTCTGCTGTAGCAGATGTCAAAGCATCAGCTGGAAATTATGTAGAGCTTGCGTGGAGTGAAGCGTGAGCAGCACGGGCGTAAAAGTGGACAGGCATGTGT
>NW_021152850.1:1546-2379 GCF_002837175.3 Physeter macrocephalus | reverse complement strand
GTTTCATGTGTACAGCAAAGTGATTCAGTTATATATATGACATATATATAGTCTTTTTCTGATTCTTTTCCATTTTAATTTCTTACAAGTTACCGAATATAGTTCTCTGTGCTATATAGTAGGTCATTGTGGTTTACCTATTTTATTACAGTAGAATGTGTATGTTAATCTTAAACTCAATTTACCTACACCTCCATCCCCTTTTGTGACAATAAGTTTGTTTTCTATATTTGTGAGTCCCTTTCCGTTTTCTAGAGAAGTTCATTTGTATCGTTTTTTTAGATTCCACATATAAGTGATATCATGTCTGTCTTTCTCTCTCTGACTTACTTCACTTAATAGGATAATCTCTAGGTCTATCCATGTTGGTGCAAATGGCATTATTTCATTCTTTTTAATGGCTGAGTAATATTCCATTGTGTATATGTACCACATCTTTATCCATTCATCTGTCGATGGACGTTTGTGTTGCTTCTATGTCTTAGCTATAGTAAATAGTGCTGCTATGAACATTGGGGTGCATGTATCTTTTTGAACTATAGTTTTGTATGGATATATGCCCAGGAATGGGATTGCTGGATCATAAGGCAACTCTATTTTTGGCTTTTAAGGAACCTCCATACTGTTCTCCATAGTGGCTGCATCAATTTATGTTCCTACCAACAGCGTAGGCGGCTTCCTTTTTCTCCACACCCTCTTCAACATTTATTGTTTGTAGACTTTTAAATGACGGCCATTCTGACCAGGGTGAGGTAATACCTCATTGTAGTTTTGATTTGCATTTCTCTAATAATTAGCAGTGTTGAGCATCCTAACATGTGCCTGTGGGCAAT
>NW_021152850.1:0-1373 GCF_002837175.3 Physeter macrocephalus | reverse complement strand
GCAGGGGCTACTCTTCCTTGCGGTGCGCGGGCTTCTCATTGCAGTGGCTTCTCTTGTTGCGGAGCATGGGCTCTAGGCATGCAGGCTTCAGTAGTTGTGGCACGCGGGCTTCAGTAGTTGTGGCTCGTGGCCTCTAGAGTGCAGCCTCAGTAGTTGTTGCGCACGGGCTTAGTTGTTCCGTGGCATGTGGGATCTTCCCGGACCAGGGCTGGAACCTGTGTCCCCTGCATTGGCAGGTGGATTCTTAACCACTGCACCAGCAGGGAAGCCCCCCCCAAAAACATGTTTTGATTGGGTTGTTTGTTTTTTGATATTAAGCTGTATGAGCTGTTCGTATATTTTTGAAATTGATCCTCTGTTGCTAGCATTGTTTGCAAATATTTTCTCTCACTCTGTGGGTTGTCTTTTCATTTTGTTTATGGTGTTCTTTGCTGTGCAAAAGCTTTTGAGCTTAATTAGGTCCCATTTGTTTATTTTTGTTTTTATTTCCATTACTCTAGAAGACAGACCCCCCAAAATATTAGCCAATTTACGTCAAAGAGTGTTCTGCCTATGTTTTCCTCTAGGAGTTTTATAGTATCTGGCCTTATATTTAGGTCTTTAATTCATTTTGAATTTTTGTGTGTGTTGTGTGTATGGTGTTAGCAAGTGGTCTAATTTCATTCTTTTACATGTAGCTGTCCAGGTTTCCCAGCACCAATTATTGAAGAGACTGTCTTTTCTCCATTGTATATTCTTGCCTCCTTTGTCATAGATTAATTGACCGTAAGTGGGTGGGTTTATTTCTGGGCTCTCTATTCTCTGCCACTGATCTATGTGTCTTTTTTTGTGCCAGTACCACACTGTTTTACTTACTGTATCTTTGTAATGTATTCTGAAGTCAAGGAGCATTATTCCTCCAGCTCCGTTGTTTCTCAAGATTTTTTTAGCTGTTCAGGGTCTTTTGTGTTCTCATACAAATATAAAAATTTTTGTTCTAGTTCTGTGATAAATGCCATTCGCAATTTGATAGGTATCGCATTGAATCTGTAGATTGCCTTGGGTAGTATGTTCATTTTAACAATATTGATTCTTACAATCCAACAACATGGTATATCATTCCATATATTTGTGTCATCTTCAGTTTCTTTCATCAGTGTCTTGTAGTTTTTGGAGTACAGTTTTTTGCCTCCTTAGATATGTTTATTCCTTGGTATTTTATTTTTTTGATGTGATGGTAAATGGGATTGTTTCTTTAATTTCTCTTTCTCTTCTTTCATTGTTTGTGTATAGAAATGCAACAGATTTCTGTGTGTTAATTTTGTGTCCTACAACATTACCAAATTCATTGATGAGTTTTAGTAGTTTTCTGGTAGCATCTTTAGGATTTTCTA
>NW_021152849.1:1157-2379 GCF_002837175.3 Physeter macrocephalus | reverse complement strand
AAGAAGAATTAAGCAAAGGCTCAGCCTGCCGCCCCGGAAGCAGAATAGGGTCTGAAGTGGTCTGCGGCTGTGCGGCCAGCTCACAAGCAAGCGAGTGGACAAATGGAGCTCAGGGCAACTGCAATTCACAACGCTGCAGACTGATAAATGACAACGACCGGCCCGAAATACATTGAGGTAAGGCAACGAAGGGCATTTGAACACCAGGCAGAATTGCCCGAAACTGATTTCAAGAGGTAGATGGGAATCGCCTGGAAAGCACATCAAAAGCAGCAGAACGTCGAGCAAGATACAGTTGGCCAAAGAGGGCGTATGCGTTTTTTCCTAAGTCAGGAAAAAACGCATACGCCCTTTTTGGCCAACCAAGCATGCCTGCAACTCAAATCGGCGCTACAAAGAAGTCTCACTTCCCTGCGGACCAAAGGGTCATCCCAAAAACGTGAAAAAGCCAGAAATGCAGGACAGGCCCTGGAGGACAGGGAGCCTTGTTACGCTGATGGGCGGGATGTCAATTGCCGACAGCAACTCTGGAGAAGTGTATGGAGTTTCCTAAAATATCTCAAAAACCGCTACAGAGCATAGGGCACTGCCACTCACGGGCATGTATCTTGGGAAGACTACAAATCTACAAGCCACAGGCACCCCAAAGCTTAGGGCTGCTCTGTTTACAAGCACCTCGATTTCAGTACACCTTAGATATCCCAGGGAAGAGCAACATGGATGCAGAAGTGGTTGTACTTAAGTACAATGGACTATCACTCAGCCAAGAAATCAATGTCCTAAGGCTAGGAGCAGCATAACCAGGGGAATTCGGGACGGTGATTCTAAGTGAAATAAGTCACAGAGAAAATGAAACTTCTCCTAAGCTATCACTTATAGAGGGAATGGAAACGTGGCTACACATGAACCGATTTACAAACCAGAACCCAGTCACACACGTAGAAAACACACTTAGGCCTGCTTCAGGGGAAAGGTGAGGTGGGGTGATGCATCAAACAAGAGTTAGAAAGTAGCACACATACCGTTCCATACAGCAAATATGGAACGGACAAGACCTGTTCCTTGCCCAAAGGACTGGACTCAGCACCCCCTCTTCACCGCAGAAGGGTATATGTGACTAGTAAGAATCTCAAAACCTATGTATTGACATCTCTCTGTAAGTGAATCAAGTGTGGGTCAAGCGGCATCAACAGAGCACTGGAAATCAGCTAAAGCCCATTCT
>NW_021152849.1:0-110 GCF_002837175.3 Physeter macrocephalus | reverse complement strand
TGAATATATTCAGGAAAAAACGCATACGCCCTTTTTGGCCAAGCAAGCAAGCCAGCAACGTAAATCGGCGCTACAAAGAAGTCTCACTTCCCTGCGGGCCAAAGGGCCAT
>NW_021152848.1:0-2379 GCF_002837175.3 Physeter macrocephalus | reverse complement strand
TAGATTTTGCAACGCGTTGCTCAGATCTTGTCCTGCAACTTTGACTTCTAGATCACTGCTGCTTAGCGAAGCTGCTTCAGCTCGCACTTTTTGCAGACCTGTGTTAAACAAATCAGAATCCATGATTTCGTAGCTCAATGTATATTCTTTCAAAGCGGCAACGCCGGCTGCTGCTCTCTGGGAAAGCTGGCCCAACATTCGTTCTGACGTCTCCGCCTCTGCCGTAAGCTCCCGAAACTTCTTAATTTCTTCGTTGAGCATCAAAACGTCCTGGTCAGCATATTGATCGCACCGTTCCTTGAGAGGTTTCAACAAATGAAGCTGTACAGTAAGAGCTTCTGCAACACCAGTAAGGTCCTCGACCTGCTTTTGAACAGTCATAAGGGTGGACTTCAGCGTCGCGGCCCTCACCTGTCGTTCGCGTACTTCTTCTACAGAGGTGACTTTGGTCGTTGTTGTTTCGATCTCCTCCACGACTGTCTTCAGTTCACGTTCTATCCTGGCAGTCTTCTCCAGGATGTCCCTGAAGCGCTCTCGCACTTCCTGCAGGTCTAAAGCCAGCTTCGCAGCACGGCGAATGGCTTCGATTTTGTCCACTGATTTCTTACGTGCCTCCGCATAGTCGTACCGCTCCAACACGACGGTATTCATTTCGTCAGTTAGGCTCGAACACACTTGTCGAATTTTTTTGCCCACATCAAGCCCACTAGTCAGGAGGTCCGCCCGCTTCTGCATGTCTTCGCAGAGATTCAACCCCTTACGAAGGACATCTGCAATCGCTGTCTGATAACCTGCCACAGTGTCCAGCTCCTACGATACAAAATGGCAAACCAACCCAACACGTCGGAATTTAATCATCACTGACACCTGCGCGGTGGTCGCCTGATGAATTTGTCTGACGTACATGCGTCTGTTTTCAAGCAGCTCTTGCAAAACAAATACGTGGGTAGCTGTATTTTTGGGGGGGGGGCTGAAGCGTGTTTGCACATGATGGGAAAAATGTGTAACGCCTGCGCTTGCAGTTGTAGAAGTTACCCAGTGTAACAAGCTCCCAGTTGAGGAGCTCAGCAAACCTGTTCCCGTGGATGTAAGCAGATATTTAGGAATGCATGAAGTGCATGCACACACGCGTGCGCTCAGGATAATACCTCACGGTGTCACTCTCGTTTGCCACTGCGCGCTTCGTTTAACAACTTGTCATCGGCAGGTAGTGCAGCGTGGGTCACAATGTTACGCTGCGACGTCCACATGCACGTTTTACGAACAAACGAGTGGCAGGTCTGCTCAGGTTTTGTCATGTCAAGATTCCTCAACTATCTCCTCAGAGAAATTTGCATTCAAGGCGCACTGCACGCTTACTTCTTCCATACGAGAGAGCTGCTGCTCCATTGCTTCAAGCGCGCCGCGCACAGCCTCCTCAGATGCTTCATGGTGTACGGGCGCAGCTGCTGCTTGCAACGCCTGCACACTATTATCAAGTAGGGTTACATGTGGTGTCAACTGAATGTACAGTTCAGACGCCCTCCGTTGAATTTCCGGTACCACTTCCAAGTCCTTCTCAAGCTGCGATAACGGGTCTGAAGGGAACAGCAAGGGCTGACAGACTCTCAGACCTATGGTAGAGTGCAACACTTGGCACATGACCAGTGGAAATTTACCAGACCCAGCAGTTGTTACATGATAGAAACAAAACGATCTACTTGGGTACGCCCTCCTTAAACTCCAACTACTTTGAACAGGTGATCGTGGGCATGGCTAAGGTGTCGCTGTTTGGGCAAACTTCAGCGTAGACGTGCACAAGTTACCGTAATAATGGTGGGAGCAATGATGAAAGACCGCGACATTACGCTAAAGAAGAGAATTGCAAATGAATGACGCAAAACGTGGGTATAATTGATTCATGATATAGGCGGCGAAACAACAACGGGAAGAAAGCATCGACGTGGTTCTATGGACCTGTACAACCCCTAGAACTGAGTCCGTAACTAGACAGATGATTCTGCACATGCACAGTCACTTTTGAGCTCAATATTCACGGTGTGGCAAAAAAAAAAATGTATTGGTTGCGCACAAAGTCACCGTGTATTGTCAGCGTCTGTGTACGATCACACAGTCATATAATCTGCGTGTCATGCACACCGCAACCGATTCCCCGCGGCTTTCTCATAAAAAACGACCCAGATGTAGGTGCGTGTCCACGCAGTAACCGGTTTCTTCTTCGGTGCGCCCTTCAGCCTTGGCTAGGTGTACACATATAATCCTGCATTCGGCGAAAGAAGCCAAGCGGTATGCATAGTCATGTATAACCTGACGGTTGAAGCATGTATATTCACCAATCCATATACAAAAATGAACAGGTCACGACTTGCTGCGAACAAA